>NW_007257529.1:0-14481 GCF_000164805.1 Carlito syrichta | reverse complement strand
CTGCTGCACCAAGGGGGTGAGCTGGGATGGTTTGGTGAATTTCATCTGCGTATGTTCTAGCCTGTTCCCAGACTCTCCTACGTTCCTCTGGAAGCAAGGTGTTAGAAAGGATTAGGTATATATCATGGAAAGTAAGACTGTAAGACTGGATGAGGTATTGAAACTCCTTAATGTAGGTGGCAGGATTAGTTGTGTATGATCCAAGACATTTTTCTATTTATGAGAGGTCTGAGACAGAGAAGGGGACGTACACCTGAACAATACCCTCTGCGCCTGCTACTTCGCGGAGGGGAGCGAGGACGACTGGTGTGGCCTTGGATTGGGTTACCAGAGGGCTACATGGGGGAGTGGTTGAAAGGGGAGGGTACAGAGGTTGAACTGCTGGAGCAGAAGTGGGCGGAGCTGAAGAGGAAGGTAAGGGTGGGGGAGCCTTGGGCTGTCTGTAGCGGGGGGCTCGTCTGCAGGGCCGAAATTTGAGACGGGAAAGGAGGAAGCAGGAAAGGTACTTGCAGTGTCTGCAATGGGGGGAGGGGGGTTTAGAGGAGGAAGCTCAGACATGCGTGGAACAATGGGAGGAAGAGAAGTTGTAAGGGGGGGCATTGGATGCTAGCATGAGTTGGGAGAGGAGGTTAGAGGGATTACAATTGAGGCAAAGGCGGGGGTGTTCCTGGAGGAGAGAAAAGGACTGAACGTAGGGAATCTCTACCCACCGTTTTGAACGCTCACAGAAATTATATAGGTCCTGGATAATAACAGGATTGAGGGACACCTGAAGGGCCCACTGATTTTGGTTGTCTAAGGGATATGTTGGCCAGTCCTGTGGGCAGAGGCGAATTAGACATTTGGGCTTGATATTGGGGGTGAGTGAGAGTGTAGTGAGATTGTTTAAGAGGCATTTAAGGGGGGAATCAGCTGGCAGGGATGACGAGCCCCCTATGGTGGGACAGGTGGACTAAATGGGACATCCCCCAAAGAGTCAGCTGTCTGAGAAATGTGGCTGTGGCAAAGTCTGTCATCACAGAGGTTTGGCACAACCAGGGTTCTCCTGGAGAACCGAGGGGTCAAGGCACTTAGCGCTAGGAATTATCGAAACAGAGAGCCCTTGACTGAGCGGCAGGTAGGAGGGTGTTTGAGATCCCTGCCAGTCGAACAGAGTCCACTGTAGGCTAGTAGACATGGTAGCCCCTAGGGGAATGAGAGATGGAATGGAAGAGGGAGACTTCAGGGTCCACTGTGGCCATGAAGGCTGAGGCAGGGTGCGCTCACCTTGCTGAGGGGCCGGAGGGGCTGGATCCTGAGGTCAGTTCCCTCTGGTGATCCCTCGCAAGTTTTAGGCTTCCTTGTTTTGGGGGAACTTACCTATCCAACGATCACTGGTGGATACAGCTCAGGCATTCAAGGGGGGGGAAGGTCTAGTAGGGTTGGAGTGGCCACCGGCGCCGAGTCGGGGTCCCACCCAAGGGTGAGAGAGACCCACACAAGGGCAGGAGAGACCCGATCTGAGTCACGGCACCAATGAAAGAACTTAGGCTCCAGTAACAACTCCACACCCGTTAGGGACCAAGAGATTTATTAAAGTGGTGGCTACAGGGAAAGGGAAAAGGGTCTGTAGCCAAGGGGGTTAGGGAGTGAGAGAAAGAGAGAGAGAGGGAGAGGGAGAGAGACGGGGGGAGAGAGTGAGGTGGGGCGATATGCAGGGAGAGGGCTGTATTTATGGGCCTGGCAGGGGCTGGTCAGTTCCGTGCTTGGGCTTTATTGGAGAAGACTATGAGGTAGTATTCCTATAGGGAGAAATTATTCACGCACAGGTTTAAACTTCGTGCGCATGCATAGCCGCATGAGGAGAAGCCAGAGCTTAGGGACTTTGTTGTCTTTGTGCGGTTCTATATAGTGTTCAACGCCATCCCAGGAGATGCCCTTCTGACTGTTCCCTGCGCCATTCAGGTAAGGCAGAGGACATGGAAGCCCAAGTGCCAACTAGTTCCTTCCTCCAATGACTTCCAATTTCTGTATCATCGAGTAGAAAACAGACTTTGAATGGGACATGTACCCTCACAGATGTGAATAGAGAGACACAAAATACAATATGAGAGAAGTGTAAACATATATATTTGAAAAATTTTTTTTTAGTTGGAATCTCACTCCATCGACTAGGCTGGAGTGCAGGAACACACTCTTGACCACCCCAGCATCAACCTGCTGTGTTCTGGGAATTTTTGCACCTCAGCCTTCCAAGTAGCCAGAATTACAGGTGCGCTACCACACCTGGTTAATTTTTTATTTATTATAGAGATGAGTTATTGCCAAGTTTCCCGGGCTGGTATTGAACCTGCAGGCTCAGGAAATCTACTGGCCTCGACTTTCCAAAATGCTGGGATGACAGGCTGAGCCACTGAGTCCAGTCAGTTTTTAATCTGCATTTTAAAGACGTGGGGTACAATTCAGGGCTAGGTTTACAAATGTGTGGTTTTTTTTTTTAGTTGGAGTCTCACTCTGCTGCCCAGACTGGAGTGCAGTGGCCGCTCCCATCCACCGCAGCCACAACCTGCTGGGCTCCAGCGATCCTTCCACCTCAGTCTTCCGAGTAGCTGGAATTACAGGCATGCGCTACTATGCCCTGCTGATTTTTTGATTTATTGTAGAGATGAAGTCTCGCTGCCCAGGCTCATCTCAAACCTTCAGACTCAGGCAATCCACTCACTTCAGCCTCCCAAAGGTGTGGGATTACAGGCTGAGCCACTGAGCCTGGCAACAAATGTTAATTATTGAGCTAGAAGTGTACACATTATAGAGAAAGACTTGAAGGTAAACATTTAAAATACATCAAGACACTTGTGTGACATTAATGAAGGTACTTAACGTGTCTGAGTGCCACTTTTCTCACCTCTACAATGGGGATAGCAGGGCTACTTCATCAAGATATTAAAAACATTGTAATATTGCCATGCAACTTACTCCAAGAAAACTGGAACAAACCTGGAATCCAGCTACTCCTGAGAATGTGTAAGCAGAGGAGGGTCAGAGACACAAAATGGAAGTGAAAGACACCCCAAGGAGCACCTGGCTCTGTAAATAGCACCTGTGGTGGCATCAGGTCCAAATTTCTTAGGCAGCCACTGTGGAGACTTAGTGCACAGTGTCTTTGAGGTCACATGCCCAACAACAGTGCATCTGAACAGAGTCACAAAAGTCCCCTTTCCACACATGCCCATTTAATGATGAACTGTCATGATATACTGTCTTTGTCCAAGACCTCTGGACAAATGTAATCAGACACCATTATGTAAAGAGGAATCAGGGAGTAGAGTGAGAATACAGAAGAAGGTATGAGAGATGCATGAACTTGACCACATAGAATGTCCCCACAAATCCTATTTAAAATTGGAAGACTCAAACCTGTAATCCCAGCACCTTTGGAGGCTGAGTTGACAGGATTGCCTGGGCTCAGATGTTCGATACCAACCTGGGAAACTTGGTGAGACCTAGTCAGTAAATCAAAGACAATTAGTCAGGCATGATAGTATGCATCTGTAGTTCCATCTACTTTGAAGCCTGAGGTGTAAGAATTTCCTGAGCCCAGTAGTTTGAGTCTGCAGTGGCCGTGAGTGTGTCACCTCACTCAAGCCTGGGAAACAGGGTGAGATTCCAACTCAAAAAATAAAATAGGAAGAACCCTAGTGTTAACCTGTGGTTTCCTTAGAATTTCTCAACTTGTTATCCCCATAAATGTTCACATTTTCTTCTTTATTAACAAAGGTGTTGATGACTCACATGTATTTAATCCTAAGGTGTACATTTTCTCAAAGTACTGACCCGGCCTTCATTATTTTATCCTATCTCATATTTGGGAATCATTTAAAAAACAAATCCTTGGGACATGTGAATTAAAATATGTCTTGTATTCCCAGCAATTTGGGAGACGGAGGAGAGTGGTTTGCCTAAGTTTGAGACCCGCCTGTGCCACTTGGTGAGACCTCATCTCTACAATAAATAAAAAATTAGCTGGGTGTGGTAGCGCACACCTGTAGTTTTTGCTTCTTGGAAGGCTGAGACAGAAAGATTGCCAGAGCCCAGCAGGTTGAGGCTGCGGTGGCTGGGAGCATGCCACAGCACACCAGATTGGACAGTGGAGTGAGACTCCAATTCAAGAAAAGGAAAAAAAAATATTTCATTAACAGCCGAGTTTTATGCCATAGATATAACAACATGAAAGCTGCTTCGTTGGGGAAAAAAAGAATTGCCTCTGAGGTCATGGGAATTTAGGGTCATTATTAGAAGGCTACATGGAAGCAGAAGTGTTCCCAGAGTTTTCCACTGGCTAGATGGACAAATTTTTGAGATGGACCCTAGTGAGGTAGGTGCATCCCTCAACGCTGTGGGTGACAAGCCTTACATCCAAAGCTGAGATGCAAACTGATGAGTTTCCAACTTCCCCTAAGTGCCTCTCACTTTGAATGTCATTGCCCCAAAGTTGGATCACCATCTGTTCCTGAAGGATCAGGTCACCCTCTGTGTCTCTTTGACACTGTCCAGTCAAGGCACAGTTGAGATGAGCCCTATGAGTATGTGGAAAATGGCTGAGCCACCATCAGCTTCAGATTGACTTCACATCCACTGAAATGGGTTGGTAAAAATGGTCCACTAGGACAGATTCAGCCGGGTCCATGACCTGCGGACAAGGAGCTCTCAAGACTCTAGTGTTCTCTGCATGCCCCATGACACACGAGTCAGCTAGCTCCTCCCACCTACAATGCCAGTGCAGTGAGAAATCTTAACCTTTTCTTGCCTCAGAGCCACCATTT
Source organism: Carlito syrichta (assembly GCF_000164805.1). Classification (NCBI taxonomy): domain Eukaryota; kingdom Metazoa; phylum Chordata; class Mammalia; order Primates; family Tarsiidae; genus Carlito; species Carlito syrichta. The sequence goes on along the minus strand of NW_007257529.1, from coordinate 9,679 downwards.
GATCGCATCGCATGTCACTCAAGACCAGAGAGGTGGACCCTGGAGCCTCATCCAATCAATGAGCATTATGTTCTCAAATGGCCAATCAGGAGTTGGAAATGAGTGGGCAGCTGACAGAGCTGGGTCTTCCCTGCTGGACTGTCCTGTTATCTGGGAGCTTCTGGTAAATTACAAAGTATGAATTTATTTATTTGTTTTGAGTTGGAGTCTCTCTGTCACGCAGGTTGGAGTGCAGAGGCATAGACACAACCACCACAGTCGTAGCCTGTTGAGCTCAGGTGATCCTTCTACCTCAGCCTTCTGAGTAGCTAGAAATACATGCGTGCACCACCATGATTGTTTTATTTGTCTTAATTTATTGTAAAGAGTGGTCTAGTCAACTTGCCCAGGCTGGTTTCATAATCCTGGACTCAGACAATGCTCTTATCTCTGTCTCCCAAAGTCCTGGGATTATGGCAGGAGCTATGAGCCTAACTTGGAGTATGAATTTCTATAGAATCACATTTGAAACCTTCCTAGGTAAGGAAATCATAAAGCAGAAAACATAAAACATCTGCTGACAGTGTTCTTGGGATTTCACTGTCCAAAAAGAAAACCTCAAAAATAGTTTGTAAATAAATGAGTAGATATTTTCATGTGTCTCAACAGAAGAGCAGTCTGATCATGTAGTCGCTTATGAACTATTAAAAGAACTATGATTTTCACAATAATCTTGAAGAAAATTCACGGAAGGAAAGCAAGAGTTTCTGGGGGATTTCAGTGCATGGAACAATAGATGTCCCCTTGGAAATCAAGAGAAAAACATCTCGGTTCCTCAGAAACTATTTCCATAGGAGCAGACCACATTGCAAACCTTATTTCAAGCTCTGATTCCACATTGACATGTGTCATCTGCTTCATTCTCTTCTACCTACCTGGGGGTCTGGTTAATGTACTGTGTCTCCAGGGCTCTTTGCTTCACTCCAGAGAGATGGTCAGGTCTGGCTTAGAAACACCAAGACCTGTTTTATTAGAAAAAAGTAACATGACACTTGCTGGGATTCTCCTATTACAATCCTAGTACTGTGCACAGGAAAGAATACACTAATCCGGGCTCGGTGGTTCAGCCTGTAATCCCATGCTTTGGGAGGCTGAGGTGAGTGAATTGCCTAAGCCCGCAGGTTTGAGACCCACCTGGGCCATTTGATGAGACCTCATCTCTACAATAAATCAAAAACTAGCTGGGCATGGTAGCACGCACCTGTAGTTCCAGCTACTTGGAAGGCTGAAGTGGAATGATCGCTGGAACCCAAGAGGTCGAGGTTATGGTGACCAGGAGCGGCTACTGCACTCCAAGTCTGGGCGACAGAATGAGACTCCAACTAAAAACAAACAAACAAACAAAAAAAAAAAACCCACAACACATATTTATCAAGTGACCATGGACACTAGGTGAAAGGAGAGCACAATGAAAACAGGTTCAGTTGATAATGACAAGTGGAGTTATCCAATAAGGCAGTAATTAACCCAAAGTATTCTCTAATATATTGTCTTAGTCATAAGCAGGGAAAAAAATCCACTCAACCAGGGTAGACACTTTACTTTTGTGAGTAATACAGTGAAAAATGTGGGTACTGTACATTTGGGAGTGCTTTATTTCCATCATACACAATAATTGTAGTATTTGCCAGACGGAAAACCCACAATGAGTCAGAAAATTTCATCCAGTATATTTTTATTTACTTGTTTATTTATTTATTTATTTGAGTTGGAGTCTCACTCCTTTGCCTAGGCTGCAGTGCAGTGGCATGCACTCTCACGGCCACCCCAGTGTTGACCTGCTGGCCTCCGGGGATCACTCCAAGCAGCCATAACTACAGATGTGTGCTACTATGCCCAACTATTTTATTTTATTATATATTTTATTTTTAATTTTTTTATTTATTTTATTTTTTATTTTTTATTTATTTTTATTTTTATTTATTTATTTTTATTTATTTATTTATTGTTTTTTGACTTGGAGTCTCACTCTGTCACCCAGACTGGAGTGCAGTGGCTGCTCCTGGCCACCGCAGCCTTGACCTGCTGGGCTCCGGTGATCCTTCTGCCTCAGCCTTCCAAGTAGCCAGAATTACAGGCATGTGCTACCACACCAGGCTGATTTTTTTGATTTATTGTAGAGATGAGGTCTTGCTGCCCAGAAAGTTCTCGAACCCGCGGGTTCAGGCAATCCACTCACCTCAGCCTCCCAAAGGCACGAGATTACAGGCTGAGCCACCGAGTCCAGCTATTTTTTTATTTTATTGTAGAGACAAAGTCTCGCCAAGTTCCCAGGATGGTCTTGAACCCAGTGGGGCTCAGACAATCCACTCACCTCGGCTTCCCAAAGTGCTGGGATTACAGGTTGAGTAAGGAAGACCCACCCAGGCAACCTGGCAAGACCTTGCCTCTACAATGAATCAGAAATTAGCCAGGCTTGGAAGACTGAGGTAGAAGGATCACTGGAGCCCAACAGGGAGAGGCTGAGGTGTGTGCCACTGCACTCCAGTCTGGGTGACAGAGTGAGACTCCAACACACACACACACACACACACACACACACACATACACCACACAAATGCAACTTCTGATTCAGGCGATGTGGGGTAAGCCTAAGTTTCTGCATTTTTATTTATTTCACTTCGGGGGTGGTCTCACTTTGCTGCCCATCTTGGGATGCAGTGGCATAATCACAGTTCATTGCAGCCTTGACCTCCTGGCCTAAAAGGATTTACTCTTCTCAGTCTGCTAAGTGGCTGGGACAAGTTGTTATGTTCAAGGCAAACAGACAACACAACACAGTGCTGTGATATAATTAACCAAAAAGTTTGCAAAGTATAATCTGAATTTAATAATGAAGAAACAAATATTTTATGTAGAATTCCAGCTACAAGTTGTTGGGAGCTGGCTTTGGAGGTCCACCTGATTGACAGGGTCCTGTTGGGCTGAAGTCCCCAGGCTGCAGGGTAAGCCCGGGAAACTGAGGCCCTTCTGTCTTCCACCTTTGCTGTTTGATATGGCTGAAGAAATTCTGTGCAGTCGTAGAAGAAGAAAATGGCATGTTTATGCGAAGTACTCACACCTAACCTGAGAATATCATGGCTCATTTTCCCATTTTCCCACTATGCCGCTTGGCCTTTTCTAACATATGCAAGGGTTAAACTCTGAAGCACATCAAGAATGCTTTCTTTTACTTGGTTATAAGTTACTAGATATTGTTTGAATAAAAAATGATATTAGTGTATTCACTCCTTATTTGATTTAGAATTATGCAGTTTAGTTTTTAGACATAAGGTTTTATAGAAACACAAGTTTATAGTAAGTTCATTATGAATTTATTATAAGTTCTAACACTTATCTAGGAGTTATGTAGGTGATTTATAACACTGTCTTCACAGACAGGATATAGATTAATCGTTAAGGTTTTTACTTAATTCTATAGTTAAATTTTAAGTAAACGTTTATAGAGTGGGTTTTCACTGAATTCATAATATACTAATTAGATACTTTTATGATAATTAACTAAATACAGAAAGCAACCTTGGGGGCCTGGGAAACATCACTAAAAGCTTCTTTTGAGTTTTCTTTTGAAATAAACACTGCAGGATAAGAGAAAAGTAACGAAGACACCTGGACAAGAAAGGCGATTACAAAGCATTGAAGGTGTAAAAGCCCAAAAGAGAAAAACTGCTACATGAAGAGCTGTGTACCTGGGAACTTTCTTGAAGCACTTCAAGGACTGTAATTTGGGACTCTTTTGAAGAAAGTTGCTGGCAGTGCTATTCGAGACATGATAATTGTTTTATCCATATATTAATCGTAATTGGTAAATGTAATATACAAGTTTATATGATCAATATACATATGTATGAGGGTTGACAAAAATTATTAGGCTCTGGTTATATTTAACAGGGTTCTTACTTTGTGTCATTAATTAAGTTTTAATGCTATAGTTTAGTGTTTTATAGTTACTTTGAAGATTGTTTTAAGTTCATAAGTTTAAGTTCACACAATGATAAAATTGGTGCCTGAAAGATAATAATAATTGCTCCAGTGCCTATCTTAAGACAAAGATGTTTTCCAGGAGGTTGCCAAGCATAAGGGGAAACAGCCAAATCACCATTATCCTAAACTTAAAAGCTCATTAGCAATTATGCAACCATAATAATTTTAGTTGTGTTAGTTTTATTTCATTATGTTTAGTTCACTTTATATGTTTATTCAGAGTAAAGATTAGTGTATGTATTTTCACAGTAAGTGACTTTCATAGCTATTCTTTAAATGCTAGCCACTGTTGTTTGGTCAAGTTAATGGGATTCATATTCCTACTATCACTAGGTACAATTTATAGTTTTGTTTTAGTGATTTTAAGGCTTTTTTAATTAGACAAGTGATGTGGAACCGAAATCAAAGTAAACTTTGTATGCATTATGTTTAGTTTAAGTGAAACTCCTTTTAAACTTATCTCAAGACTCATTAACTGAAAGTAGATCGTGTTTTTGGCTTATTCGTTTCTTCTAAAGACCGCTAGATGGTGGTAACTTTTAAAGGATATGTACATGAAGAAATTTTCTTTGTCTTGCCCCTTTACGAATAGTATTAAAGCTTTCTGTTAACTAATAAAAGATGTCATCTGTTCAGGAAGCAGGTGTCCGAGTATAATATTTTCATCTTTTGCTTATTCGTCTCTCCTTCAGGAAACCTCATGACCCGGCAAGGGGCTGAACCCCTTCGACAAGTATCTTCCATGTTTTGTAATACCCAAAAGTGTATTGATATTCTCTTTTCTTAGGATCCTAGAGATCAAAACTCTTCACATTGTTTTTTATTCCAAACTTCCTGAGTTATTCAGGGCAGTAACTGCCAACCTGGTAAATTGTGCATTTTATTATTTCTTTTCTGTATGGAGCATCCAGGTGGAACCTTAATAGTACTTGTTTCCATCCTTCACTAGACTCTGAGAATATATCCCATCTCCAATAGCAATCTTGGTTATCCATGTTTTTCCATGTTCCACAACCACAAAGGAACATGTTTAATAATACATGTCATAAATTCATGGTGAGAAATGTACACAGCAGCTATAAAGCCTGAAAGAAGAAACAAAGAGAAGGCAGAGGTGTGTAGGAAAAAAGAATTTTTCGGAGTACTTGAATATCACAAGAAGTATCAAAATGAGTTAAACTCACAAGGCAGGACAATCACAAGTAGCAGTTGAGATTTGCACGCTCTAAAATCATGACATTCCAGTAGGAAGAGAGACACAGAACCTGACCTGGGACACATTTACCTGGGAACAAGCCATTTTTGCTCCTCCTTCTCCGACATTTCTTTTCAGGGCAGATTATCTGGACATGTCACATCTACATGTTGAAAATATGACTTTAATTTCATTTTTACTTTTTTTGAACTGGAATCTCACTCTGTCACTCAGGATGCAGTGCAGTGACACACTCCCAGCCACTGCAGCCACAACTTGCTGGCCTCAGGCAATCCTTTTGCCTCAGCCTTCCAACTAGCCAGAACTACTGGAATGTGCTACCACACACAGCTAATTTTTTTTTTATTGTAGAGACGAGGTCTCACCATGTTGCCCAGGGTGGTTTCAACTCTGCAAGATCAGGCAATCCTCTTGCCATGGCCTCCCAAAGTGCTGGGATTATAGGCATGAGCTACGGCACCAGGCCGGCCTTTATTTTCTAAAAATTAAATTAAATATATTTTTTGAGTCTGAGTCTCATTCCATAACTTAGGCAGGCTTGAAGTGGCTCCACCTAGCGTATGACAATTTTGGCCTTTTGAGCTCAACAGTTTTTTCCATCTCAGGATCCCATGTGTCTGAAACTATAGGCATGTGCGACCAATCTCAGCTAATTTGTTTCAGGTTTTATAGCTACATGGATGTGCTATGTTGTCCAGGTTTGCCTCAAACTTCTGGACTCAAGCAATCCTCTCCCCCCTCACCACTGACCTGGATAAAAACCAAAAAAATACACAAACAACCCAAGTGGGTCTTTAGGATGCAAGCCCCTCATCTTCTCAGTTTTAATGGTCCTCTAAATTGTCACATTCCCTGCTCCAACTCTTTGTTTTAACTTTGGCTGTCCCACCAGGCAGAACCAGGTTTGGACTTGGTGACAAACTGCCAATGACCCTGATGACTTGCCCTAGGAATTTCCACCTGGATATCCCAGATCAGGTGACTGTGAGGCTAACCACCTGTACTTTGTTGACTTCCCCTTGCTCTTTCTCCAAGTCTTTCCCCCCAGGCCCTCCAGAGACCTCAGACTGGGAGACCTGACTGGTGGCTTTTGGGGGGCCAGCCCCCAAAAAGAGATTTAAGTCATCGCTTGGAAGGTGTGATGACTTCGGTGTTTCTATAGAGATAGATATTAAAAGAAAGAAAGATGGAGGGATAGATATAAAGAGAAAGAAAGTGGACAACTGTTCAGTGAATTGAGCAGAAGCTATTTATTGAAACTTACAGCGAGTATTTATCCCCAAATTTTACACAGGCAGTCTCACAAGTCTTTCACATGAACACAAAGCCTGGTGCAGGACGGGTGCCCCCTACCCACCAGGTGTTTCCTCAGGCATGAGGAAGAACAATCACAAAACTTTTACATGAACACAAAGCCAGTTAATGAGGGGCATCCCTTACCCACCAGGTGTTTCCTGGAGTAAGAGGAATGGCAATCCCAATTAAATCACAAGACATTTACATGAGCATAGAGCCAGGTGGATGAAGGGGTGTCCCCAATCCGCCAGATGTTTCCTGGAGTATGATGAATAGGGATTCCAAAACTATCTCACTGTTCTTCATGCTTGGTTAATATTTCTTAAAAGCAATACAACAATTCTAATATCATAGTATTCTAATAATCAATAACTTTTAAAACCTATGCTTACACAACACCTAATAGCCAACCTAAATCCCAATTCCTCTCTATCTCACGCTAATTCTACCTACACTATAGAAACTCTATAGTTTTGGGTTTTATCCAGGTCTTAATTATAGCCAAAACCAATTCCTAAGGAATGTGGTCCAGTCAAAAGATCACGCTGGGCTGTTTCTGGGAGCAATTGATTACAATCTCTTAACAAAATGGCTGTTCCAAAATCCTATAAATCTATTTTAACTTTTATAAAAGTTTCTGAATCCTAATCCTGATCATCAGCAATAAAGCTAAAAATAAAACCCAAATATAAACTGTAAATTGTATTAAAGCCAAAACTGCAAATGTAGAAAGTGGAAACAATGTAATTTCTAAAGTTAGCTGTATTCTTATTAAACCTCAAAATATCATGTTTGATCATACTTGAACTGACATAATTTACTAACATAGCATAACCTATTCTACAATACTTTCTATGAATAAAATAAATTCAATTTCTATAATAAGTAGAAAAAACCCTATACTAACTGTAGCTAAAACCTGGTTAAAAGGAAAGCAGCCTAGTCCAAAGTACTCGCTGGGCCCTTAGGAATGTGGCCCAGCCTAAAGTTTGTGCTGGGCCATTTCTAGTAGCTCTAGATATATATTTATCTGTATTATTAAGGTTGAAGCAGCACTTTGTATGTATATGCTAATTCTACAAATATACTATTAAATCTTTAAAGAAGTTTGTACCATATTAAAGGCTCCCAAATGTGACCTGAGTTTGAATTATGTTAAGGTTAAAACTGAAACCGCAGTCTGTGAGAAACGGAAACAATGGACTCCTAAAGTAAGCCATGCCTGTCGTACTCTCAGAACTTCATGCTTAGATCATCAAAGTCCCCGCTAGTGGAACATACCAAAACAGCAAAGAAGGGAAGAGGCAATGGGCCTTCAGCTCCTGAACTCGTCCTAGCAGTCTCAGGATCTGCAGCCCACCTGGATCCCTGATGCTCAGGCAGGCCTCCATGGCCGGCTCCCAACAGTGGCTTAGAGATTCACGATCCGTTTTTGGTGCAAGGGAATTTCTTAACATTGTGACAGACCCTCCGTTTAACCTTGGAAGATGAGAGAGGGGCAGGACCAGGACCACAGCCCCTTCCCCGGGCCCCTCCATGACACTTCTGGTTCCTGTACATACAGAGCACGGGATTGTCTGGAGAGGCCGCTGGTGGGGTGAGGTCGCTATAGGGACAGGACTCTGGGGACCGGATCAGACCCACCCTATGCAGAGGGGACCAGGGCCGAGACACTGGAGAGGATGGTTCCAGGATCAGAGGTGAGAGGGAGGCTGGTCTGCCATAGCCGGGTCATCTGGATCCATCGTGCCTCTCGTTCTCACACCCACCCCTATAATAACTATCTTCCAGCTTCTGGGTGTCCCAACATCCTCCCTAGGACACCCAGACCTGCATGTCACAGGGTATAAAAGAAAGAAAAAAAGACACGTAGTCCTTTCCGAGATCATGCAGAACTTCTGCAGGCACAGGATACAAAAATCGTGGTCAGAGTCCAGAAACCTTCCCTTCACTTTCAGCTCCTCTCTGATTGGGCAGTTTCCAAGCTAGGATTCGCTGATTGGATAAGAGTACAGGCCACCACCCTTCTAAGCTTGAGTGACAGCAGATGTGATCAAATGGGGTTGGAGGAGGCAAGAAAAAAGAAAAGCATTTTTGTATTGTAGCATTTTGAGTTTGAGTTGTCTCCCTGCACGGGAATTTGGGGGAAGGGAAAAGCAGGTGTGGCACGCATTGCGGAGCATGCTGGGAACTCTGGCACAGGAGTGCCGCCTGGTGGCTTGGTCGCTGAGCGGCAGGACTCCATCCCAATCTACTGTTGCTGCAAAACACTCCAATGTTCCCTGAGAGTGGTGTCAAGGTGCATCTACATTTTTTGCCCTGCAGGAGTCACTTTCACCAGTGACATGTTGGAGAAACTGGCCTGTGCCACACTCAAGTACCAAAGAAATAAGCCCCCCAAAGAAGAATTTAAAAAATAAATAAATAATAGGGGAGGCAAGAAATAAGACCCCCCTCCATGCTCCTGTATAAAAGAGTGTAGGCCACGCTCGGTTGCTCAGCCTGTAATCCCAGCACTTTGGGAGGCTGAGGCCAGTGGATTGTGTGAATCTGTGAGTGCAAGACCAGTCTAGGCAACTTGGCAAGACTTCGTCTCTACAAGAATCAAAAAAAGAGCCAGTCTTGGTGAAAGGACAGATCGAGAGTGGGAAGCCGTTTTTCTTCTTGTTCTTAAACCCTGACACAAGGATGAGAAAGTAGAAGTTGTGCTTTTGGAGAAGTGCACACTTTAGGTATAATTAACTTTACCGATGTTGTCATCTCAGAAACAGACTTCCAGGTTTCTGAGGTATCTCATAGTGGCAATCAAGCTTGCCTAGAGTAAAGGGAATTTACAAGGCCTAAGATATCAAACATTGGTCAAGGACTGTAAAAGTCATGAAACTTGTAATTACAAAAGTTATGACCCGCCCAGAGGGGGAGTGGGTGGGGACTTAATCTTCCAGTAGAATGGGCCCTATCTACAGGGAAGTCAAGGATCCCCCCCTCAACCTACCTACTGAGAATGCCTAGGAGATAAGGAGGAAGTGCACACTACATTAGCTCTAAGGAATGTTGTTTGGGAACATACTGGAGAATTAGAATCCTTGTCACGCCCTTCTCTAGGAGCTGTGATAATGTGGACCGACATTAATGGGTCTCTGT
>NW_007257528.1:138568-169753 GCF_000164805.1 Carlito syrichta | reverse complement strand
CAGGCATATAGATCAATGGAATAGAATTGAGATTCCAGAAGCAAAACCTCATTTTCTCAACCAACTCATCTTCGACAAAGTCTCCACCACCTACCAAAGGGGAGAGGAGAACCTATTGAGTAAATCGTGCTCGGATAACTGGCTGACCACATGCAGAAGATTGAAACACGACCCCTATCTATCCCCGTGCACAGAGGTTAACTCCAAATGGATCAGAGACCAGATCTAAAACCTCAAACCATAAGAACCTTAGAAAATGAAAGACATACCCTCATGGAAATTGGAACTGGCATCCAATTCCTGAACAAGACCCGAAACCCACAGGTCATAAGAGAGAAGATAGACAAGTGGGACCTTATTAAACTGACAAGCTTCTGCAAAGCCAAAGAAGCCATCAAGAGAGCAGGGGAGACAGCCTACAGACTGGGAAAAAGTATTTGCCAACACCAGGTCTGACAAAGGCTTAACATCTTGAATCTACAAGGAACTCAAATGTGCTGAAAAGAAAAAAACAAACAATACCATTATAAAATGGGCAAAAGATATGAACAGACACTTCACAAAGAAAGACATCCGAGTAGCCAACAGACACATGAAGAAATGTTCAACCTCACTAATCATCAGGAAGATGCAAATCAAAACCACACTGAGATACCACCTAACTCCAGTCAGAATGGCAATTATCAACAACTCAAAAAATAACAGCTGCTGGAGAGGGTGTGGTGAAAAGGGAACACTTCTACACTGTTGGTGGGAGTGTAAACTAGTGCAACCTCTGTGGAAAGCAGTGTGGCGATTCCTAAGAACTCTAAATACCAACCTCCCATATGATCCCGCAATGCCCCTACTGGGAATATATCCTGAAGAACTCAAATCACTCTATAAAAGAGATACCTGCACATGTATGTTTATTGCAGCGCTGTTCACAATAGCAAGAACCTGGAAACAACCTTGCTGCCCGTCAAAAGAGGACTGGATTAAAAAAATGTGGTACATATACATGATGGAATACTATGCAGTCATAAAAAAGAACAAAATCATGAATTTCACAGCAAACTGGATGGAACTAGAGTCGATAATACTGAGTGACCTCTCACAGAAACAAAGATCCGAGTTTCACATGTTCTCACTCATATAATGGACCTTAGACATCCAATGCAATAGTATAAGAAAATGACTGACAGTACTGGGAAACCATGGGGGGGTGGGAATAACAGTAGAAAATATCTGTCTGGGAACGGGGAAACATCTCATATCAACAGGTTGCCTGAATGAAATGTAATTGTATACCTAACCCTTAATTGTACCCCACAACATCATAATAAAAAAAATAAATAAATAATTTTTTAAAAAAATGGGAAAACACTGAATATTACTGACCTTTTCATCCCAGGTCATTGTCAAACTGCTTATGGAGGGTTTAGAATATTGAGTGACTCCTGGAAATAAGAGCCAAAAAATAAAACTTATGCCTAGTAGACTATTTCCATATTTTACTGGGAAAGTAAAAAGAGGCCAATTCTGATTGGTCACTGTATACCATCTACTATATGGTGAACTTATTCGTGATGTGTAAATATAAGTTTCTGTAAGGTACAAAGTAGAAATCACTCCAAGCAATACTTGGAATTCCAAGCAATACCAGAAATTACTTCCTAATTCAAAAACAGTTTTCGATGTTATACAGTGGAAACATTGTTAAGCCAGTTTTCATCACTGAGGTCATTTGAAATTAAAATATGTTTGTATGCTTTTGTGTCATTTGTAATCCTCACCAGTACTTGTAAAATGGTTTAAAATAATCCATTCTTTTAAACGGTTTGAAATATACTGAGGGTCAGCTTTACAACATCAATTTCCTTAGCAAACAAATCTATATAGTAAATAAGAAAAAATTTCAGCCACATCTGTTATTGATTGCTTTGCATTCCCTATTGGTCAGGCCCAAATTTTAAAATTTAACTTTATTTTTGAAAATCAAAGAAGTGATTTTTGTTAAAGCTAAAATGCCCACCTTTTTAAAAATTTAATTTTGAAAATCTATTTTTAAAAATGCAATGTTTAGTCCAAAAGCATGTCAGGATACATTGTGAAAAATATGTCTTGAGTGACCTTTGGCTCATGGCCACTCAATTGCCTTCCCAGGAAAATACCACTGTTTATCCTCATCTGTTAGCAATTTAATGATCCTCTATATAATGATACATTCTCATTCTGCATCCTACCAAACTTGCTTCATTTCTAAAGCACATTATGTGCAATAAAAGAGGTTAATTGTAGTGATGCTACATGTAATATTTTTAATGACAAAAGAAATACAATAACATTGTTTTGAAAAAACACCATATAAACACATTCTATTCTGTTCGGGTTCTTGTGTACCTAATTATCTATAATTCTTCTTTTCCTTACCTAACATTTACTTATTAGTTGTCCCAATTTTAAAATAGTTCTCTGCTGAGTCCCATAAAATTTCAGTTTTCATTTTTGGAATCCTTTGCATTTTTAAGACAGCCACCACTATGCCTAGTTCTTCAAGATCAAGTAATATTTTTTTCTTCACTGTTTGCCTTCCATGTAAGTAAAAAAAAAAAGTATTCATTTAATAAAAGTCAATCTGAAAATATAAAAAAAAAATAAAAATAAAAAGATACAGCCGGGCTCGGTGGCTCAGTCTGTAATCCTGCGCCTTTGGGAGGCTGAGGTGAGTGGATTACCTGAGCCCGCGGGTTCGAGACCCGCCTGGGCAGTGAGACCTCATCTCTACAATAAATCAAAAAATCAGCCGGGTGTGGTAGTGCATGCCTGTAGTTCCGGCTACTTGGAAAGCTGAGGCGGAAGGATCGCAGAAGCCCAGCAGGTTGAGGCTGTGGTGGCTGGGAGGTCTGGGCGACAGAATGAGACTCCAACTCAAAAAAAAAAAAAAGATACAAAAGGTAACTACATAATGATACAAGGTTCAATCTATCAGCAAGAAATATCCATCCTAAGCATATATGCACCCAACATAGGAACACAAATTTTCATAAAACAGCTTCTAGACAAACTTACAAAAAGGTATGACTCAAACACTATCATAGCTAGGGACTTTAATACCCCACTCAAGATTGTAGACAGATTATCAGGACAAAAAGTCAGAAAGGAGATTTGAAACCTAAATGTGCCTCTTGACCAAATGGACTTAACTGATAACTACAGAACACTCCACCCAACAAGCACAGAATATACATTCCCCTCATCACTGCATGTGATGCACTCTAAGATTGACCACATCCTTGGCCATAAATCAAACATAAACAAATTTCATAAGATTGAAATTTTGCCATGCACCTTCTCAGACCAGAGTGGAATAAAAATAAATATCAACCCCAAGAAAGTTCCCCCCAAACCCACAAAGATATGGACACTAAACAGCATGATGCTAAGCAACTCCTGGATCAACATGAATATCAAAATAGAGATTAAAATAAACCTGGAAACAAATGAAAATGAAGAAACATCTTACCAAAATCTCTGGGATGCCATGAAAGCTGTGTAAGAGGAGAATTTATAACTCTGCAAACGCACATGAGGAAAATGGAGAGATCACAAGCTAACAGTCTAGCAAGTCATCTAAGGAAACTGGAAAAGCAAGACCATCAAAACCCTAACTTCGGCAGAAGAACCCAGATCACATAAATGAAAGCCCATATCTGGGACATAGAAGACAAAAAGATATGACAAACAATCAATGAAACAAAAGGCTGGCTCTTTGAAAAGATAAAGAAGACTGATGGTCCCCAAGATAGACTGACCAAGGAAAAGAGAGAAAAAGCCCAAACAAACACAATCAAACAAAAAAGATCAAGTCGCATCTGACCCTGAAGAAATACAAAAGATTATCACAGACTACTGTGTACACTTGTATGAAAATAAATTTGAAACCGAAAGGAAATGGAGCACTTTTTGACATCACATAACCTCCCTAGGTTGAAACAAGAAGAAATTGAGACCCCAAATGGAACAATAACAATCTAGGAAATTGACTATGTCATTAGAAAACTACATAGAAAAAAAAGCCCTGAAACGGATGACTTTCAAGCAGAATTCTACAAAACATACAAGGAGGACCTGATACCAAACCTTTTGAAAGGTATTTCAGGTGATTGAGATAGATGGAACTCTCCCCAAATCATTTTATACAGCTAACATCACATTGATACCCAAGCCAGGTAAACATCCAACAAGGAAAGAGAACTATAGTCCAACATCCTTGATGAATATAGATGCTAAAATTCTCATCAAGATCCTAGTAACCCGGATTCAACAACACATCTCAAAAATCATCCACCACAACCAAGTAGGCTTTATCCCTGGGATGCAAGCATGGTTCAGCATTCGTAAGACCATAATCATAATTAAATACTTCAACCGATGTAAAAACAAAAACCACATGATTATATAATTAGATGCTGAAAAACCTTTTGATAAAATCCAGCACCCCTTCCTGATAAAGACCAACAAACATCTAGGCATAGATGGAACTTACCTCAAAATAGTAAGAGCCATCTACAAGAAACCCACAGGCAGCATACTACTTAACAGATGGAAATTGGAACCATTTCCCTTGAAAACTGGAACAAGACAAGGATGCCCACTCTTACCTCTTCTGTTCAACATAGTTTTGGAAATCCTAGCTAGAACAATCAGAGAAGAGAAGGCGATGAGTGGTATCCAAATTGGAAAAGAGGATGTCAAGTTATTTCTCTTTGTGGATGACATGAATCTATACCTCAAAAACCCAAGAGAATCTGTCAAAAGTCTCCTTGCACTGATAAAGGACTATGGCAAGGCCTCAGGGTATAAACGAAATGTGCAAAACACAATCACATTAATATACAAACAAAAACCCTAATAAAAAGCACAATTTCATTCACAATTGCCACAAAAAACATGAAATACATTGGAATCTTCCTAACCAAAGATGTGAAAGAACTTTACAATGAAAACTACAAAACACTGTTCAATGAAATCAAAGATGACACAAACTAGTGGGAAAATATTCCATGCTCATGGATTGGAAGAATCATCATTGTTAACATATCCATTCTACCTAAGGCAATCTACAAATTTAATGCAATACCCATCAAATTACCAGCAACATTCTTCTCAGACCTAGAAACAACAATAAAGAAATTCATATGGAAACATAAATAACCAAAAATAGCCAAAACAATCCTCAGCAAAACCAAAACAAAACAAAACCAACAAACAAACAAACAAAAAACAAAGCAGGAGGCATCACACCACCAGACTTTAAAATTTATTATAAAGCTAAAATAATCAAAACAGCTTGATATTGGAACAAGAACAGGCACACAGACCAATTGAACAGGATAGAGATGCCAGAAGCAAAGCAACAATTCCTCAGTCAACTCATCCTTGAAAAATTTTCCACCACTAACCACTGGGGATATGAGAACATATTCAGTGAATGGTGCTGAGAAAACTGGCGGACCACGTGTAGAAGACTGAAACAGGACCCCTACCTATCCCCATGCACAAAAACCAACTCTAAATGAATCAGAGGCCTATACATAAAATCTCAAACTATAAGAACCTTAGGAAATGCAGGAGACACCTTTATGGAAGTTGGAACTGGGAACCAATTCCTGAGCAAAACCTGAAATGCCCATGCTATAAGAGGTAAGATAGACAAGTGTGACCTCATCAAACTGACAAGCTTCTGCAAAGCCAAAGAAACCATCAAGAGAGCAGGGAGACAGTTCACAGACTGGTAAAAAATATTTGACAACTCCATTTCTGAAAAAGGTCTAATATCTAGGATCTACAAGGAACTCAAACGTGCTGAAAAGAAAAAAGCAAACAGCCCCATTACAAAGTGGGCAAAAGATATGAATAGACAGTTCTCAAAAGAAGACATAAGAACAGTCAATATATACATGAAAAAAATATTCAGCCTCACTAGTCATCAAGGAGTTGAAAATTAAAACTACACTGAGATACCACCTAACTCCAGTCAGAATGGCTATTATCAATAACAACAGCAACAAAAAAAACAGATGTTCCAGAGGATGTAGTGAAAAGGAAACACTTCTACACTGTTGGTGGGAGTGTAAACTAGTACCGCCTTTGTGGGAATCAGTGTGGTGATTCCTAAGACTTCTAAAATTCAACCTTCCATGTGACCCCACAATCCCTCTACTGAGAATATAACTAGAAGAACTAAAATCACTTTATTAAAAAGATACTTGCACAAGTATGTTTATCACAGCCTTATTCACAATAGCAAGAACATGGAAACAACCATGCTGCCCATCAAAAGAGAACTGGATAAAAAAAATATGGTACATATACACAATGGAATATTACACAGCCATAAAGAATATGCAATATTATGCGATCATAAAGAAGAACAAAATCTTGAACTTTACAGAAATCTAAATGAAATTAGAATCTATGATACTGAGTGATCTTTCACAGAAACAGAGAACTGAGTATCACATATTTCCACTCATAAGCGCACCATGAACTACCATAATACTATAAGAAAAGGCTTGAAAGTAGTGGGAAACTGTGGTGGGTAGGGAAGACAGAGAAGTGGGAGTGATAGTAGTCAAAAACTGCCTGGAGAGGGGAGGTGCACCTCATCCACAGGGGCACCTGCAGGATTAATATTTGTGTACCTAACCCTGAATTGTACCCCACAAGTTTAAAAAAAGTGATAGATTGACAGTGTGAATAACAAAACAAATAATTAAACTTTTGCTGTTTAAAAGAGACTTCAAATGTAGATATAAACAGCTTATTTTTGTTATAAACTAACAAAATGAAAGCTGAAATAGTTGTATTAATACCAGATTAAATTTTTTTGAAGATAAAAATAGTTACTAGAGACAAAGAAGAGTATTTTATAAAAATAAAAGTTTTGATTCATCAATGAAATGTAGTCATAAAGATTTATGCACTTAAACGTAAAGCCTCCAAATACATGAAACAAAAAACTGAGATAATGGATGGAAGAATTAGACAATTACTACTATTTGGAAACTTTTCTACTCCACTAACAATAATATATAGATTAACTGAACAGAAGGAAAATAAGGACATAAACAATATTGAACACTATATAGATTTAAACAAAATCTATAGAAACATCTATCTAAATACATCATAGTACACATTTTTGTCGAGTGCAAAAGATCTTTCTCCAGTATAAAATATATATTGGGTCATAAATTTTGTCACAATAAATCAAAAAGTATTGAAATGTTATAAAGTGTGTTTTCACAAAAAAAATGCAATAAAATTAGAAATAAAAAACCATGGAAAATTTTGAAAATTCCCAAATATATAAAACTATACAACATATGCCTAAATAATAAGTCAAAGACAAAACCACAAAGAAAATTAGAAAATCCTTTGAAGTGAATGAAAATTAAATTACAATATACCAATATCACTAGAGGTTCTGTTTTAAGATGGCTGATTAGAAACAGCTAGTGTGCACTTCTCCCATGTAGAGTAACTGAAATAGCTAGCAAATATTAAAAGAGTCCACTGAAAATCTCCTAGACCTAATAACTGACTTCAGTAAATTTCAGGATAAAAAAAATCAGTGTACAAAATTTAATAGAATTTTTATACACCAACAACATTGTAGTTGAGAATCAAATCAAGAATGCCTCAATAAAATCTCAGGATACAAAATCAATGTTCAAAAATTAGGCATGACCAGAAGATAGCAGTGAAGTCAGTCAGACTATGTGAGTCTCGTGTTATTGAGAGAGTCTATGGAAAGTTTTGCATATGGGTCTGTTAAGTAAGTGGGTGTTGAGTGGCTGACTGAGTGAGAACTCAGGAGCAAGGGACCAGGGTACTCCTGGTGAAGCAGCTGGTGCCACAGCTGCTCTTCTGGGACCCTAGCACTTCCTGGGGTGCAGAAGCCAAGGGTCATTTTTTTTAAAATCAGCAAAGCCCTTCCTGGGAAGGGGTTTCGAGGAGTGACTGCCTGCTCCTGTCCAGAGGAGCCCAGTAAAGGTTGCAGAGGGATGACAGCGAGGGAGCCCAGAGGCAGAGCCACTGGAGAAGATAAAACAGGCAACCTCCTACCATCTTAAAACTGGGCAAGAATGTACTCTGACTTGCTCACCAAGGAGTGATAGACCTGATCCTGAGACCAGTGGATTCTGATCACAACCCAGAGGGACTATCCCAAAGCACAAATCTGGAGGGACAGGACAAATGCTGAGTCTCAGGCACCCCAACTCCTACCCTGATCCATCCATGGAACAAATGATGTGAAAAGAAAAGCATGAGAAAGACCCCCAAAGAGATCAGTATTGAGTCCAGAACTGACCCAACTGCCTCCTCCCCAGCAATTCTCTGAATGTCAGACCCACAGGGCTGGGGCACAATTGAAAGGGATAGGTGGAGTAATGACGTCAGCTGCAATAGCGAACTCTACTCCAGGTTAAGCCTGGTTGGGGTGCCACACCCACCAGTACCTGAGGAAGATACAATCCCACACCTCCCCACTAGAGGGAAAGGACTGAAGCCTCACTCATCCCCACAACATTTTCCTCCTTCCCTAGCCAGACACTGTGAATGAGGCCACAACTCCACAAGAGAAAGCAGAGAGGCTTCCTGTGAGCAGCTGAGAGAAACAATTACAGAACCTGACAGAAGCAGCAGGTTGTTTTTTGGTTTCTTCTTTGGATTTCTGGTTTTTGACATTTTTTTATATTGCTTTTTTCTTTTTTGGTATTGCTTGAATGTGTATGTGAGGATTCAATCTACATTCACCCTCACTTTTCTTTTCTTTTTCATTTCATTTTTTTGTTTTCTATTTTTGTATGTATGTGAATGATAGAGTGTTCATCTTTCAGGATTGTGTTTGTTTGTTCTTCTCTACTTTTAATTTCATGTGTGTGTCAGTGTATGTGTGAGGGTTCGATTTGAATCCCTTTTTATGTTTTTAAATTTTTCTGCTTTTTCTCCAGTTTGCTTTGGTGTGTGTGTGTGTGTGTATGTAATTATTTTTTTCTTTGGGTTCTGCTTATGTTTCTCTGTGATTTTTATTATTGTTTTTATTTTTATCCATCTTATGTCATTCTACTATTCTCTGTTCTCCTCATTGCTACTACTATATCTTGAACTCAGCGGGTAGAAGCATGTACCCATTTAATCATCATAAAGAGTGGTGGTGGGAAGTGGATCTCAGGGAACCCAGACCATAATTAGTGAACATTGTAATTTGCAAGTAGTTTCTGAATACTAACTCCTCATTCTCCACCTTATCAGATTCTCAAAACTACAAGAGACAGCAAAGCTTCCCCACCCACAGCCCTGTTTCAAAATAGAACACATTCAGAGCCTTGATCAGGAACGAATAGAAGGCTAAGCAAACATCAGAAGTAAAAACCTCTCTCACTGCCACTGAAAAGGCACAGAATGGCAAACTGGATAAGAAACCATGATCCAATTTTTGCTGCATCCAAGAAACTCATCTCACTACAAGGGATGCACACAGACTCAAAGTTAAAGGATGGGAAATGAGTTTCCAGGCAAATGGATCACAAAAGAAGACAGGAGTTGCAATCTTAATATCAGACAAAATAATGTTTAAGCTATCAAAAATTTAAAAACATGCAAAAGGACACTACATAATGATAATAGGTTCAATCCATCAACAGGAAATATCCATCCTAAACATATTTGTGCCCAACACAGGAGCACCATCATTTATAAAGCAACTACTAAGTAAACTAAACAAAGATATTGACTCTAACACTATTAAAGCAGGGGACTTTAATACCCCACTAACAAGCCTAGATAGATCATCTAGGAAAAGAAATCAACAAGCAGATCCAGAACCTAAACTTGACACTCAAGCAAATGGACTAAATAGATACCTACAGATTATTGCACCCAGCAACCACAGAATATTCATTCTACTCATCACCACATGGAACATATTCCAAGATCAATAACATCATTGGCCATAAATCAAGCATAAACAAATTCCATAAGGTTGAAATCTTGCCATTGACATTCTCAGATCACAGAGGAATAAAAATAAATATCAACACCAACAAAATTTCCCTGAAGCCCACAAAGACATGGATACTAAACAGCATGATGCTGAACAACTACTGGGTCAACACTGAAATCAAAGCAGAAATTAAATGATTCCCAGAAGCATGAAAAAGAAGAAACATCTTCCCAAAACCTTTGGGATGCCATGAAGGCAGTTCTAAGAGGGGAATTTATAACTCCATGAGCACACATCAAGAAAATGGAAAGATCACAAGTGGAGAGCCTAGCAAATCACCTAAGAGAACTGGAAAGAGAAAACTGAAAGGAATGAAATATGAAATATCTAACCTGAAAAACCTATAATAACCTGTAATAGCTAGTTTGACATAAGTAACTTCATTTTGTAACAGATCTTCCATGTTTACCTAGAAATAACTCCCTTACATAACCTTCCCATAATCATATCACACACCCACATTCCTGTGCTCCTCAGTACTTGGAAACTCCTTAGGTGTGCAAATTCTGTAGCCCTTCACAATCAAATGTTTTGCCAAGAAATATTAATCAAATTGTACAACTTATGTAACTTCTACCTTTATATACCCCCCACCCACTTTATTTGGGGCTGAGAGTTCTTTGGACACTAGTCTGCTCTCAGTCACATGGCTTCCATAAAGGACTCATAATTTGACCCTCTCTGTGTGTTGGTGTCATTTCTCACAATTCGGCTATAACATTTGAATGCCCCAGTGAGAATTAGTCACAAACCTCAGAAGGGGGCCTAGCTCCAGCTCTCCCTAATTCAGTGGGGAAGGTGTAAGGGAGGCCCTCCCGGGATGTTCCAGGGCCCCATAACCTCTCATCTGGCTCAGAGGGAGTTGGAATAACTACCGGCTTCCCAGTGCTTCAAAATTCCTGAGTCCATCTATGTTCTCCTAGGAGGTAAGAATCTGTTTAATCTGTATGTGGTCACAACTCTGTTAAGGAGCATAGAGCCTGACAGGGCTGCTCCTTAGACTCTGTTCATTGACCTAAGACATCAGTAGAACAGTGTCTCGGTATAGTATTTTGTTTCTGTTTGGGTACTGGCTTTGACTTGTGATTGCTTATGATTTGGTTTCTGTTTGGGTACCTACTTTGACTTCTGATCGCTTATGATTTTATTTCTTTTTGGGTACCCGCTTTGACATCTGATTGCTTATGACATTGGCCACTTTCCATTCTTTGTGTTCTTGTTGTGTTCTTTGCTACAAGGCTGGCTTCTGCTACACCTCAAGATTGACATTTAGGCTATAAACTTTTATTAACCTTTGTGTATCTCTGTAATTGGAGGTCTGCTTCTCATCAGGTGCCTCCTGTGATTTACTGGTTTTTAAAAATATGGGGTCTAAGTCCTTCAAGCCTACAATTCCCCTGGACTGCATGTCAAGAGACTTCTCTATCAGGTTTGCGATGAATTATGGAGTACGTCTCTCAAAGGGCAAGCTCCAGACCGTCTGCAAAATTGATTGGCAATGTTGGATGGCCCTCTACAGGTCTCTGGATGATTATGTTACTCAAGTTGAATTTGTTTTGCTTGTTCTGTTCTGTTTATGGCTATAATTATGTTTTCTGGTTTCAGAGTTCTGATTTTGATGTTTTTAGTTTTCTCTAAGTTTGTTTTTGTCTTTCTTTCTCCCTTTTCCATTGGTATTGCTTATACAGTTCAGTCAGTTCTAACTAAACATATAAACATTATTTAAACCTGCACAGCATTCATTGAACTGCCTATTGGGACAAAGTTTAGCCATGAAAGCTGGTTCCAATTTTGTTATAAATATAATTTAAATTTGAATATCTTAATAATAATAATCATGATAATATTATTAATAATAATAATAAACTTTTTGAAGTTTTGTGGCTGCAATTTAAAGAAAAAGATTATTAAATCTAGATTTGTCCAATTTTGTTTACATGTATACATGTTATGTTTTGTCCAGAATGCTACCAAATTGACTTTCAAGTAAATGAGTACTCCTAAAATGCATAGGACTTTAATGATTAATAATAATATTAAAAAATATATCTTTAAAATTGTCAACATACATTCCATCAAACATTATAAAATTGCAAGCCTGGTCAAGACCAGGATAATTTTTATTTATATAAGTGTTTTGCTATAAATATGACTAATTTAAAATTGTTGGTTCCAAATTGCTAAACCTTCTAAATTATCAGTAAAACACTAAAAACTGATTGGCTGGGAAATAGTTTTCATAACTAATTAAGCAAGCAGCTATAAAATGAATAAATAAATGAAACAATACTTATGGGTTAACTCTTCATGTGATTTTTAAAAATTCTCAAAATTATTTTAAAAGTCCATTAAATGTCTAAGTTACTTTCAATTTAAAAAAGGAGCCACAATATGAAAAAATTACAGGGACAATAGAGTCCAAGCATGTCATTTCAATGGTATGTAAAAATCAAGATAAGAATAACAAAGGGGAACTGATGAAGAAAAAGATCTTGGTATATAATCAAGTCAGTTATATATATATTTTTTCCTGTTCTGTTGTTACGATTTAAAAGACAGTGAAAATTTGCTGACAGCCATTTGTAATTGCTAACAGTTAATTATAATTTTAATTTGTTTTTCCACCCAAACTAGCAAGTGCTCTAATAAATTTTATTCCCAAATTTACCATGTGTTAAAACATTAATGTCAAATAGCACCACTATTTATTACATCAGGCTTGCTAAAGTTCTATTTTATAAACAAAAGAATAAATCACCTGTTGTGCCTCATTAGCACCCTCTTATAAAACAGGTAAAGCTTTAAATGCTAAACACCAATCATAACATGATAAGTTTAAAAAAAACTGGTCTATGCCTAGTACATCTTCCAGATAGATAAAGTACTAGGTACTCTATGTTAGCACAGTAAAAATGAGAACTGATCACTCTCACCTAGTTGCTGCATTGTTGTTCTAATTGTAAGGTGTGGACAATTTGTGCCTTGAAACTGAAACTATAATTTAGTAATTTTTAAAGGATCTTAACAACTTTGCCCATTCATAACTATAAATAAGTAGGGACAGATCATTACATATCCACGTGGTCTGTTCACTCTAAATGACTTTGAATCAGACTGTCACAACCAGAGAAATGGCTAAAAAGTTTCATATGCATAACCTATTTTAAAAAAATGAGTTTTTAAGTTTTTTTAACCAAAAGAAAACAGTGTCAGCATGGAGGGTAGCAAAACCAGAGGGCCAAAGAGTCACCTCAATTGTCAGTCATACTTAGCAACCAAGACACCAAATGCCCTTCAAAGACCTGGTAAAAACAAGCTTGCTAAGGGTATGGTGTCCATTGTTCATGGGTACAGCCTGTGGGGACACTAGAAGCATACTTGCCCCAAAGAGGCCTAAACTTTTTCTTGACCTTGCCCACTGTACAGGTCAATAAGCCATTGGGAAGCAGGTACACTCTTTTCTGAAGAGAGAAGTGAACACTTGGCTCACAAATAATGGCCACCTATGGAGACCTGAATACCTGCTAAACTGCCTGTCACTGGCTCACCAGCACCCCAACAACCTCCCAGGTAAACCAGGGTGCTGGAATCAAAATCACCAAAATAAGAGCCCGAATACAGGACATAGAAGACAAAAATATCATAGAAAACATCAACAAAACAAAAAGCTGGTTCTTGAAAGAATTAACAAGATTAATGAACCCCTAGCCAGAATGAACAAGAAAAAGAGGCAAAAAGCCCAAATAAACACAATCAGAAATACAAAAGATCAAATCACAACTGACTCCAAAGAAATACAAAAGATTACCAGAGACTACTATGTTCACCTATGTGGAAACAAACTTGAAAACCTAGATGAAATGGAGGACTTTCTGATATCACATGACCTCCCATGGTTGAAACAAGAAGAGATTAAGACAATAAATAGGCCAATAACAATCCAGAAAATTGGCTCCATCATAAAACAAACAAACAAACAAAAAAATACTTTACAAATAAAACCCTGGACAAGACAACTTTCCAGCAGAATTCTACAAAACGTTCAAGTAGGAGAAATTCCAAGCAATTGTGAAAGATCGAATTCTCCCCAACTCATTTTATGATACCAGCATCATACTGATACCTAAACCGGTAAAGACCCAACAGAAAAAGACAACTACAGGCCAATATTCCTAATGACCATAGATCAAAAATTCTCAGCAAGATTCTAGCAAATTGGATCTAACAGTATATCTCAAAAATCACCCATAATAACCAAGTAGGTTTCATTCCCAGGATGCAGGTCTGGTTCCACTTCCACAACACAATAAATGCAATTAAATTCATCAACAGATATAAAAACAAGAACCACATGATTATATCATTAGATACAGAAAAACCTTTCTATGAAATCCAGAATCCCTTCTTGATAAAAACTCTTGAACACCTAGGCACAGATAGAACATACCTCAAATAATAAATGCCATATATGATAAACCCACAGTCAGGATATTGCTAAACAAATAGAAACTGGAAACATTTTCCCTGAAAATCAGAAGACAAAGCTGCCCACTTTCACCCCTCTTGTTCAACATTGTTGAATTAGACAGGAGAATGTAGTTAAGGGTATCCAAACAGGAAAATAAGAAGCTAACTTATCGTTGTTTTCTGACGAGATAATCCTATACCTCAAATTTGCTTTCACTGATAAACCTCTTTGGAAAAATCTCAGGGTATAAAATAAATGTGAAAAAGACTGCCACATGCTTATACACCAACAACAAACAGTCAGAGAACTAAATAAAAAACACAATTCCATTTACAATAGTCACTAAAAAGAAAAATCTTTCAGCATCTTCCTAACTAGAGAATTGAAATACCTTTACAATGAAAACTACAAAACACCACTCAAAGAAATCCAAGAAGACACAAATGAATGGAAAAATATTCTATGCTCATGGATAGGAAGAATCAACATTGTTAAGATGTCCATCCTACCAAAGGCAATCTACAGATTCAGTGCAATAATCATTAAATTACCAAGATTATTCTTCTCAGATCTGGAAATGACAATACAGAAATTCATATGAAAATATAAATGACCACAACTTGCCAAAACAATCCTCAATGAAAGAAACAAAGAAGCATCACACTTTCAGACTAAACTTTATTATAAGTTTGTATTAATCAAATCAATCTGGTATTGGTACAAGAACAGGAATATGGACCAATGTAACAGTATAGAGATTCCGGAAGCAAAACCACAATTTCTCAACCAACACATATTTAATAAAGCCTCCACCAACAACCACAGAGGAGAGAAGAACCTATTCAGTAAACGGTGCTGAGAAAACTGGCTGACCACATGCAGAGGATTGAAACAGGACCCCTACCTATCACCCTACACAAAAATCAACTCTAAATTGATCAAAGACATAAATATAAAACCTCGAACTATAAGAATCTTAGAAAACACAGAAGACATTCTTATGGAAATTGGAACTGGTAACCAATTCCTGATTAAAACTAGTGCCCATGCCATAAGAGATAAGCTAGACAAGTGAGATCTCATCAAACTGTAAAGCTTCTGCAAAGCCAAAGAAACCATCAAGAGAGCAGGGAGGCAACCCACAGAGTGGGAAAAAATATTTGCCAATTGGATATCTGACAAAGGCTTAGCATCTAGGATTTACAAGAAACTCAAACATGCCAAAAAAGTATAAAAACAAACAGCCCCATTAAAAAGTTGGCAGCTTCCACCTATAATTACAGCATTTTGGGAGGTCAAGGTGAAAGGATTGCCTGAGCCGACAGGTTCGAAACCAGTATGGGAAACTTGGTGAGGTATCAACTCTACAATAATAATTTTAAAAAATTAGCCTAGCATGGTGGCGCGTGCCTGTAGTATAAGCTACTTAAAAGACTGAGGCAGAAGGGTCACCTGAGCCCAGCAGTTCGAGGCTGCAGTGGCTGTGAGTGTGTCACTGCCCTCCAGTCAGGGTGGCAGAGTGAGATTACAACTCAAAAAAAAAGTGGACAAAAGTCATGAATAGACACTCATCAAAAGAAGATATATGAGCAGGCCACAGTCATATGAAAAAGTGCTTGGCCTCATTAATCACCACCTAACCCCAATAAGAATGACTATCATTAATAAAACAAACAACGGATGCTGGTAAGGATGTGGAGAAAAAGGAACGCTTCTACACTGCTGATGTAAATGCAAACTAGGGCAACCTCTTTGGAAAACAGTGTGGTGATTTCTAAAAGAACTAGACATTGACATTCCATATGACCCAGAAAGTCCCCTACTAGGAAATCAAATCATTCTACAAAAAAAGATACTGAACAGGCATGATTATTGTAGCAGTATTCACAACAGTAAAAACATAGAACCAACCACGCTGCTCGTCAAAACTGGACTGTTTTAAAACAATGTAGTACATAAACACAATGAAATATTATGCAGCCATAAAGGACAAACATATGGATTTCACAGCAACTTGGATGGATTTAGAGTTTATCATAATCTATCACAGAAACAAAGAAACAGAGTACCACATGTTCTCACTCATAAGCAGACCCTGAACATTTACCATAATACTATAAGAAAGGCATTGGCAGTAGCGGGATACTGCTGGGTTTGCGGGGAGCACAACATCAGTAAGGGTACCTGATTTCAAACCAGGTAAAGTGGGGACCAAAGAGAGGCCTATACTTTACTTGGAGGATGACCACTTGTGTACCCTATCCTGAATTGTACCCCACATCTTTTAATTTTAAAAAGTTATATTTTATAATATTAAACGGATCAATTTATAAGGAAGACAAAATTCTAAATGTATATCTGCATAACAGAACATCAAGATATATTAAGTAAAATGGTACCGAATGTTAAATAACAGATACACAAATACAGTTGTGATTTGCAGCACTGCCCCATCAGTAGTTGATGAAACAAGTAAACAGAGTGACATTACTTTCACACTAGCAATCACATTGACCTAGTTGATATTTATAGAACATAAAGCCAAACAGCAGCAGAACAAACATTGTTTTTTTTAGTACACAAGGAACATTCTCCAAGAGAGACCATGTGCTGTGACACAAAACAAGTTTCCCTAAATTCAAAAGGCTTAAAATCATATAGAGTATGATCTCTGTCTCTAGTGGAATTAAAATGAAAATTTAAAAGATAAGATATCTGCATAATATTCAGGTACTTGAAAATTAAGCGACACTTCTAAATAAAACCTGGGTCAAGAAGAAATCACAAGATAAATAATTTGAATGAACATTGAATGAAAAGGAAAGCATAATAAACTAAAATGTATGACGTGATAAATGAGGCTTAAATAAAAAAATTTATAGCATGAAATGCTTCATATACGTGTTCTCTACTACAAAAATAGTATGTGAGTTTGTGCATTTGTTTATCAGTTAAATTTAACCGTTCCACTATGTATACATATTTGAGAATACTATATCATACATGATAAATATATACAATAAAATAAAAAGTAAAAGTAGGAATGTTGAATTTTATTCATCTAAGCCTAGGCTTACAAATCTAGAAAATAATTTGAATTTAAAAATCCACTAAATTAATAATAATAGAGGAAAATTAATAATAATAGAGGAAACAATAATAATAATGACAATTAGAGTAGAAATCAACAAATGGAGTTGGGGGGAGAGAGAGAGAGAACAAAAGAGAGTTTTCTGAAAGACTAATAATATTGAGAAAATCTGAGTAAATCTGATCATTAAAAAAGGATAGCAAATACAGTACACCAATATTTTTATTAAACTAATAATAAGGAAATACTATAAAAACCAACATTCATAGAAATTTAAAATTAAGTATGTTTTAATGTATTTAAAATATACTTCTATAACATTAGTTGAAAATTAAAGAAACAAAAAGCTTCTTTAATATATTCTGACTTTAAGTAACATCTAGGAAAACATTATTTGTGATCTGGGCTAGCTCTATATGTGGATAAGATATTGGTCAAATATAATTTTCTTTTTGATTCAAGACACAATCAAGGGGAAAGTATATGAAGGATAAAAAGTAGGAAAAAATATAATCTAGATTTTTTATCCTTAGCGTTAAGAGAGGTAACTGTATAATCAAATATGATAAACCACTGGCATTAGATATTAGCTTCCATTGGCATAATAAATTCATATTGTTGTATCTAATTAAGTACTAAGATGGGAGATGGAGAGGTATGGGACATTTAGGTGTCTAAATGTCAAAGCAGGAATATAGATGGGAAAAAAGGCCCTAAGAAAAAGACAAGAAGAAATGCTCAAGATAATCTTAAAATCTAGGTCATTTATTGGCTATAAATTGCCAAATTTAAGAGAAAAGCATTGCTATTCATGTCCTTACTTCCCCCTTCTCACACACACACATACACACACATTTTACCTATAGTCTCTTTATATTCATTCATTTCCCATATCTGGGAGTTAGTGTTTGCCAAGTATCTCCAAAAATGTATCTGTCACATTATGGAGTTGTACCTGTACTCAACTGCCAATCAGAAAACTAACTCAGCCACAGTAGTTTCTACTATGTATATGTACATCACTGTCTGTCTTGCTTGGGTCAAACTAGAACCAGAAAGAAGGGAATTAAATAGGTGTTTTTTAAGAATTCAATGGAATCAGCATCACTAGAGTTACACATTCCTTAATATGTTTTATCTCCATCACACGTAGAAGGAGGTGACCATTTAAAATTATAAAAGCAAGTGTGCACATACAAGATTTGGAGCCATAATGAGTGAATTGTGATGAGTGAAAGCTGAAGAGTGAAGAGTTATCATTGGTCACTGCCACAGAGTGCAAGTTGATGCTGACCTTTCTCATTTAAAATACATCAGATTATTCATTTCTTTAGGTTATAATAAATTATTTCAAAGGAAAAAAGGGGAAAAAAAACGTGTAGGCAAAAAGTACACGTGTGTGTGTGTATGTGTGTGTGTGTGTGTTTTGAGGGTAAAATGCAGTGGTTAGAATAAATTAGAACTATGAAAGAGAAACTTGCAACTGAATTAGACCTCTTGAACTACATTATGTGAGGATGAGATCTTGTGAGTATATGTAGAGGCAGAAAATAAACAAATCCACTGTGTAGGGAAACCAAAGAGGGGTTGCTTTTGTTTAAACTTGGTTCTCCAAATCACCTAAAGTGAGTGCCCAAACAGATCAGGTTCTCCAGATAACTTAGAAACTACTTTCCCTTTTACGCTTGTAGAATAGATTTTTTTAATGCATTTTAAATGGTCAATTATATCTTGAGTCAGAAAAGTAAGTTGATGTAAGGGAGATTATGATAGCCATGACTTTCTGGGGATTTAATCAGTTCAGTCCCCATCTCAAGTTGAAGCAATTTCAGGCATTTCCCAAGAATCTTGACCCAGAACTGAGCTTCCATCTTGCCCTGCGCCTGAACATTTAAGCTAGCTCTCAGGCTCACCGTGTTGAGAGATGACACAGGGTAAAGTATAGCTTCCAGTTATCCAAGACTACTTCTAGGGAGCAGACTACAGAGTCTTATTTGAAAAATTAAGTCAATGGGCCAGGCTGAAGTACGTTTTGATACATAAATTTCAAATAGTTAGGCTTATAATATGTGAGCATTTGTACTCTTTACTTGTCTTCACCCTGAAAATGTTACCTTCTAATATTGAGGGGCAGGGGAGGAACATGTGATTTTTTTCCTTTGTTTACAGCTATGATAATTTTTCTTTCAAACTGTACTATGAGATAAACAATGCATATAACTAGGATTTAAACACACAATTTTGGACTGAAATATCCTCTTCCAATGTAAGGAGATTATGTCTATTGGAGTGCATAATTACGAATGTAATGAGTATAAAATAATTCAAATCCTGTTATAAGAAGAAAAGACTAAGTATTTAATACAGAGTAAAAAGACAATTATAATTTTAACATCACCTATGCATAATTTTGATTAAACTTAATCTAATTCTGATATAATTTTGTTAGGTTAGACTTATTTGAGGTATGCTTCTATTATGTGACAAAAATATCATTTGTAATATTTTGTATTATCTATTTTCATTGTTTCAGACTTCAAAAATAAGCATTGGGCTCCAGACTCACTTCTTCCAGTAAAAAATGTTTACCATATAGATCCAAAATATGTTTATTTATTTGTAAGTAACACTGCACTCGTGTATCATTACAATCTATACACATACAGTAAGACAGAGAATGTGATGACAAACATTTTGCATTATTTTTATTTACTCTTATTAAGGTTATAAATTTGGTTCTCATTTTTAATGAAACAACATTAACTGAAGGTTTGTTATTAAAATTATATAACATTTTATTTTTTATGAGATAAATTGATTTGAACACCTGTTTTAATATAGGTTTATTTCACAATTTAGCTTAATGGCCACAGAAGGGGGTAAGAATGCTTCACAAAAATTATACAGACTCAAAAATAGAAGAAGACTATCATCAACAGCATTTAACTAAATTATGATAGTCATTTTGTAAATCTATGCAGCAACTATGTAAAATATTGCTGAAATTTGATATTTTCTTTAATCACTTTTTAAGGCTTTTTTACAAGAATGAAATATGATAAAACTGGCAAAATGTAATCTGAAAATCCATTTACAGACACAAGTAACCTGGAATTGTAGGAAATTGTTGAAAATAAAAAAGTGAAGACATAACTATTAACTATTCTGTATTGTGACTCTCTCATTTTTCTCTCAGTTTACCTGGTATACCAACAGTGGCACGTCACTGTATGGCATAAAGATCGAGAGTACTAGTATCAATTCACATAATACAATTTAGTGAAGCTATTTTTTTCTTATTTTATATTTAAATAAATATTATTGAAAGATCGAATGCATTTTTTCTACAAGTTATATGATTTTCCAGAAAACTTTTTGTGGTTCACATAATTTCAATACGCAGACCTTTATGCTAAAGATCAATAAATATATGAATTTAATCTAGAGACTTGGGCATATTTGTCGTTTTTCACCTGGTTACACTACCATTCCACCTGCTAGCCTAAGCCACAAAATATGACTCATTGATGACAGATGACATATCTTTCATGTCTCTTGTTCATTTTCTCACCAAATTATTTCAGCCAAGTCTTCTGAATAAATATATAGTATGCCCTTTCAATTTTATGTACATTGTTAGGATCTTATCAATTGTCACCTGATTTATCACAATAACCTACTAACTTACCTCTCTGGTCTCAAATACAATAAACTTCAATATACTCTTAATTTAATATTAGGTAATTATGTAACTTTTATTTTTAAATTAATATAGACTCACAAAAAGTTGCAAAACTTGTATAGAAAGGTCTCATGTACCCTTCATCCAGATGACATCTTGCCAAATTATAATGCAATATCAAAACCAGGAAATTGTCATTGGTACACTACTATTAACTAGACTACAGACCTTATTCAGATTTTGCAAGTTTTTAAATGCACTAATTTGTAGTTTGTGTGTGCTTGTATAGATTTATTTTACCATGGCTGCAGTCAATATTCAAAAGTGTTCCACCACCACAAATTAACTTTCTTTTGTTATCCCTTTATATTCACAACAGCTTTCTATTTTTGTTCTCTGGAAAGTACTAATTTGTTTTACAGTTCTATTTATTTTAACGTCAAGGTTTTATAAAAATAATCATACAGTATAGAACCTTTGTTTTGGGGTAATTTCAGATGCTATTGAAATCCATTCAACTTCTTTTTCATATCAGTAGTCCATTTCTTTGAATTCCTGAATAGTATTCTATAATATGGTTGTGTTACAGTTTGCTTAACCATTCACCTGTTGAAAGGTCTTCAGGTTGTTTCCAGTTAGTGGCTATTGCACATATAAATTGCTATGAATATTAATGTATTGGATTTTGTATAAGTTAAGTTTTCATTTCTCTGAAATAAATGCTCAGGTGTGTGATTGCTCTGTCATATACTAAGTATAAGTGAAATTTTGTAAGAAACTATATTACTAGTTATTTTGAAAACAAAAATTGAAGCTAACAATATCAGCCTTAAAATACTTTAGTGAATCTTCACTTCAAATTTCTTAACTTAGTAATCACACTCTTGCATGCTTTGAGTGTTGTCCTCTCCAGCTTCTTCTGTCTCTATGTTCCCATCCTTAAATTACTTTTGATGTAACTACTCTGATATGATATACTTGAATTTCCCCAGAGTTTTTCTACAGCCAAGTAGAAATGCATCTTAATCTTAAAATCTCTAACTTCTTTTAGAAATGTTTAATCATCTCCCACATTTACATGTCTTCCTTCTTTATTTCCACAAATAATATCAATCTTCCACAATATTACTTATTTATTTTTGAAGTTCTTACCTGTGTTACCCAATAAAATTTATACTATTCAAAAGTTGAAACTGATGTATTCAGTTTTGTAAACTTAGTATTTTAAAAGTGTCTTGAATGTAGTAAATGCTCAATAAACATTGATTGAGTGAACAGGTAAGTCTGAAATGAATATATTCATTTAATCATTCACTCAAGAAATATTTTTGAAAGGCTAAATATGCAAAAGACCAGGTGATAATACTGACTGATGGGGAACTAGTATTGAGTAAAACAGACAATATCCCTGTTCTGATGAAGTTAACAGCTCCATGGGAGAGAAATAGCTATCATGTATATAAACATATATATAAAGAGAAATTGAAAGAAAAGAGAGAAAAATACATTGTTTTTACATTTTCTCTTCTTCTTCTCTCTCACATTCTCATATAGTCAATCCATAAAGAATATTTTA
This sequence comes from Carlito syrichta, assembly GCF_000164805.1. Classification (NCBI taxonomy): domain Eukaryota; kingdom Metazoa; phylum Chordata; class Mammalia; order Primates; family Tarsiidae; genus Carlito; species Carlito syrichta. Next base: position 146,882 of record NW_007257528.1, on the reverse strand, counting down.
TATTCAACTGCTTTTGGCTTACAAAAATGGCAACCTAATTTAGTTTAACCTGGGAGATAAATAGATACATAGCTATAGATATATTGAATTAGACATAAAGGAAAATTAATAGTTAAAAAATAGAAAGAGCCGGGCTCGGTGGCTCAGCCTGTAATCCCGCGCCTTTGGGAGGCTGAGGTGAGTGAATTGCCTGAGCCCGCGGGTTCGAGACCCGCCTGGGCAGCGAGACCTCATCTCTACAATAAATTAAAAAATCAGCTGGGCGTGGTGGCGCATGCCTGTAATTCTGGCTACTTGGAAGGCTGAGATGGAAGGATCGCCGGAGCCCAGAAGGCCGAGGCTGCGGTGGCCGGGAGCGGCCACTGCACTCCAGTCTGGGCGACAGAGTGAGACTCCAACTCAAAAAAAAAAAAAAAATAGAAAGAACCCTTACTTACAATTAATCAACAAATGATCAATTAAACTTTTGGGGGGGGAATATATATGCTTGCTATGTGGCCCAAGCTGGTCCTGAACCCTGATCTCTCATCTCAGCCTCCCAAATGACTAAGATTATAGATGTGATTAATTGTACCTGTTCTGGAAAACTTTTGATAGAAAGGTGGGTGGTAAATTTGAAAAAAATTGCATGATACGAAAAAAAGGAAATAAAACTTGAGAAAAGATTTGCCATATGGACTATCAACTTAGCTTTATTTATCAAATAAGAGTTTAATTTTATGACTAATAGGAGAAACTAGAGAGGGAAGAACCATTAATTTATAGACTAAAATGTCCTAAACCTTAAGAGAGATATATTTATTTATATTGAAAGGGCACATAAAATGAACATAACAATTTGTGATAATAGACTCCTACTTTCAACTATGACTATAAAATTTCAGAACAACAACTTCAAAGTGAGGATATTAAAAATTAATTTTCAAAGATGAACAGATAAGTTATTGAACAAGGAATGAAATTCAATAATGGCATCAGTGACACTCAATGCTATAAAAACAAGTTGCTTCATTGCTCTGGGGCAAGAAAAATTATTCAAGTGGTAAAGCATAGTAAAGTCATTTTCACACACACAAATACTCAAAAAATTTAATTCCCTTACCCTCTTTCTAAAATTAATTATAGATGTATTATTGCAATATTAGGGGACAATCAATAAAGAAGTATTACCTAATTTTATTATAATACCTTCAGATTTTTTTTAAAAAACTGAAAGTATGGCTTTGATGAAATAAAGGAACACCAAGGTTAATGACCATCTGCAGAGGATTTTTACTGCATCTGCTAATTTATTACAGAACAGGTTATGCTTTCCAGAATTCCCCACCCTGCAAAGCTCCAAGTAAGTGACACATGTGATTTTTTGCCTGATATTTGAAATGTGGAAATCAAGTAGAAGCCTTGTTTCTTTTAAATTTGAGAAGCCACTGCATGGACCCTATAATGTTATAATTCACACTGAGAGTTATCTGATCTGCTGTCTTTCTTATGTTATTGTCATGGGATGACAGGCAGAGCTACAGCTCTCATTGATTCTCATTCTTCAGCCATGTGTCTCCTGCAGGTCACCTGGATCACTGATTTGGGAAACCTGAAGGTTGTGAGAGATTGGTCTGGGTTCCAGTTTATCTTCATGGTTTTCAGTTTGTTTAAACTGGTTCTAATCTGTCTTTGCTTTCTGCACATCATGTCCATCTCTCCTTCCTGCAATTTATTCATCTGATTTCAGGCCTAGCACTGGAACAGAAATAATGTCTATACATAAATTGTTTATCCAACAGATACCATAGTTAAATAAGGTCAAATCCTTATAATAAATATAATTCTATTGTTTTTCAGTTCCTTAAAATTACCACTCTACCTCTAACCACAGGACTTTTGTACATAAAGTTATACAATATTTGTCCTTTCTTCATTAATCGACTTCTACTTATCAACCAACAAAAAATGCTATTCTTAGAAAGCCTCCATAAAATGGTTCATTCCTTTTTTTTTCAGAGCATTGTCTCAGTTCATAATTAGTTCAATGGTTTATATCTATCTGCCTTGCTGAATTTTTATGACTGCAAACTGAAATCAAATATGTCTTTGCTCACCATAGTGTCCTTAGTATCTGTCAGTGTATGGCTCACAGTAAGTAATACATATATTTTTACAAATGTGTGCTTAATTTACTATAAAATTCTTCATTTTAAAGTGAACAGTTCAGTGCTTTTTTGGATGTTCACAAGATTGTACAACTACTGTCACTTTTTAATTTCAGAATTTTTTTTATCATTTCCCAAACAAATATTATACTTGTTAGCAGTGACTCCCCATTTCCTTCATCTACACATTTCTTGCTATGGAAATACCACACTGCTTTGATTACTATAGTTTTTTATATGATTTGAAATTTGGAAGTGTGAGCCCTCCAACTTCATTTTTCTGTTTCAATAGTGTTTTGGCTATCCTGGAGCTCATGTATTTCAATGGGAATATTAAAAAGAGTTTCTCAATTTCTACAATTCAGGCAGTTAGAATTTCCATAAGAATTACATTGAATATATAGAGGAATTTGAAAAATATTGTCATCTTAACCATATTATGTATCTCAATCCATAATATAGGATAACTTTCCATTAATTAAAGTATTTGCTATTTCCACAAAAAAAATGTTTTCTTGCTTTCAAGGTACAAGCCTAACATTTCATTTGTTAAATGTATCCCAAATTATTTTATTCTTTTTTGATGTTAATAGAGATTGTTCATTGATAGTATATAAAAATAGAAAAATACAACTAATTTTTATAGAGAGATCTTATTTTCTGCAATTTTGTTGAACTTGTTTATTAGCTTTAATGTGTTTGTGAATTATTTATCATTTTCTATTTGTAAGACCATGCCATCTGCAAATAGACATAGCATTGCTTCTTTCTTTTATACCTAATGTCTTTTTCCTTTTCTCTCTCTCTCTCTCTCTCTCTCTCTCTCTCTCTCTCTCCTTTCCTCTCTCCCTCCCTCCTTACTTTTCTTCCTCCCTTCCTTTCTTTTTGTCTAAATGTCTTGGTTAGAACTCTCAATACAATGCTGAATACAAGTTATTAAAAAAATAATTCCAGTTATGTTCCTGATCTCAGAGGAAGAGTTTTCCACTCTTAAATATTAAATTTTATGTTAGCTGTTAGATTTTTATAAATACCTTTTAATAGAATGAAGGCATTATTTTATATTTTTATTTTTGAGTATTTCTAAACATGAAAAGGTACTGTATTTGTCAAATGATTTTTCTCGGTCTACTGAGGTAATATCCATTTTCCCCTCCATTCTATGTATTAATATGGTGTATTAAATTGATTGATTTATTTGATGTCATATTGCATTCTTAACTGAATAACACTTGATCATGGTGTAGAATCTGTTTTAGATGCTAATAGATTTGGTTTGCTAGCATGTTATTGGGAATAGTTTTGTCTATATTCACAAGAGAAACAGGTCTGTAATTTTCTTTAATGATGAATTTTCTTTTGTCTGGTTTGGATATCAGAGTAATACTGGCAACAAATAATGAGTTCTAAATTTTCAAAGAGTCTGTGAAGGATTGCTGTTTACTTTTCTTTAAACATTTGACGAATTTAACAGTGATATTACCTAGTGCTGTTCTTTTCTTTATAGAATGCTTTTGTAATTATTACAACTCAATTTGTTTACTTGTTATAAGTATATTCAGATTTTCTGCTTCTTCATTAGTTAATTCTGATGTTTTTCATGTTTATAGGAATTAGTTTATTTCATCTAATTATTTAATTTTTGCCAATATTTTTATAGTATTTTCTTTTTATCAGGATTATTTTATTATTTTGACATTAGTAATTTGAGTTCACTTTTTTAATGCATCAGTCTAACTAAAATTTGTCAATTTTTGTTTTTTATTTTTATTTTTTATTTTTTATATTAATCAATATTTTTAATTTTGATATTGTGGGGTACAGTTAAGGGTTAGGTATACAAATATGTTTCGGTCAGGCACCCTTGTTGATAAGGGATGTCTCCCCATCCCCAGACAGATAATGACTACCATTAATCCCACCTCCCTTCCCCCACTGTCAATCCTTTTCTTATAGTATTACTATAGATGTTCAAGGTCCACTAAAGGAGTGAGAACATGTGATACTCAGATCTTTGTTTCTGTGAGAGGTCACTCAGTATTATAGACCCTAGTTCCATCCAGGTTGCTGTGAAATTCATGATTTTGTTCTTTTTTATGGCTACATAGTATTCCATTGTGTATATGTACCACATTTTCGCTTTGCTATTTTTCTGAATTTTTTTTTGTTTTATGCTTTATCTCTACTCTAAAATTTCTTTTTTTTTTCACTTTGTTTACTTTTTTTCTAGTTGTTTAGTTATCCAGATTCACAGGTAAAATACTGGGTGATTGACGAGATTTATTTTTTTCATTTTGCCATAAGCATTTCTAGCTATAAACTTTTTTCTGAAAAATTGCCTCCTTGTATGTGATAAATTGATTTTTATTCATTTATTGATTTTTATTTTTCAATTCAAGGGGTATATGTGCATGGTTATATTGTTACATGGCTGTATTCTGTGATGGTGAAGTTTGAGCTTCAATTGAACCTGTCACTCCAAAGGGGGCATGGAACCCAATAAGTAGTTTTTTTAACCCTTGTCCTCTATGTTTTTCTCCCCTTTAAGAGTTCTCAGTGTCTGTTGTTCCTACATTTATGTTCCTGTGTACCCAGTGTTTAGCTCTCACTGATAAATGAGAACATGCAGTGCTTGGTTTTCTGTCTTTGCATCAATTTGCTTAGAATAATGGCCTCCAGCTGCATCCATATTGCTGCAAAAGATATAATTTTGTTCATTTTTCACTGTGTAGTATTCCATGGTGTATAAATGTACCACATTTTCTTTATTCAATTCACTGTTGATTGGCTGTTAGGTTGGTTCCATGTTTTTGCGACTGCGAATAATGCTGCAATAAACACATGTACAGATGTATTTTTGGTAAAGCATTTTATGCTCCTTTAGTTATATTCCCAGAAGTAAACTTGCTCACCAGGTTACCCAGACAATAGGCAACCAGTTCCAGATCAAAATCCCAGATGTCCATGCCATAAGAGATCAGATAGACAAGAGAGACCTCATTAAACTGAAAAACTTCTGCAAAGCAAAGGAAACAATCAAGAAAGTGTGGAGCCAGCTCACAGAATGGGAAAAATATTTTCCCACTGTATATCTGACAGAGGCCTAACATCCAGTATCTACAAGAAACGCAAACGTGTCAAAAGGAAAAAAATCAAACAGCCCCATTAAAAAATTGGGAAGAGACATGGATAGACCCTTCTCAAAAGAAGATATATGGTCCAGGCTCAGTGACTCAGCCTATAATCCTAGCACTTTGGGAGGCCAAGGAGAATGGATTGACTGAGTCCATGAGTACGAGACCAGTCTGGGTAACCTGATGAGACCTCATCTCTACAGTAAATCAAAAATTAGCTGGGTGTGGTAGTGCACACCTGTTTTCTGGCTACTTGGAAGGCTGAACTGGAAGGCTCAGCAGAGACCAACAGGTCGATGCTGGGGTGGCGGTGAGTGTGCCACTACACTACAGTCAGGATGACAGAGTGAGAGTCCAAATCAAAAAAAAAGAAGATATATGGGTTGCCAACAGACACAAGACAAAGCACTCAGTCTCACTAACCATCAGAGCTATGCAGTTCAAAACCACATTGAGATATCACCTAACCCCAGTAAGAATGGCTATCATTAATAAAACAAACAATAACAGATGCTGGCGAGGATGTGGAAAAAAAGGAATGTTTCCACACTGCTGGTGGTAATGCAAACTAGTGCAACCTCTGTGGAAGACAGTGTGGAGATTCCTGAAAGAACCAGAAATTGACCTTCCATATGACCCAGCAATTCTCCTATTAGGAATATGCCCGGAGGAACTCAAATCATTCTAAAAAATGATACCTGCACACGTATGTTTGCTGCAGCTCTATTCACAAAAGCAAAAGCACGGAACCAACCATGTTAACCATCAAAGCTGGACTGCATAAAGAAAATGTGGTACATATACACAATGGAATATTATGCAGCCATAAAGAAGGACAAACATATGAACTTTGCAGCAACTTTGATGGATTTGGAGTTGATCATACTCAGTGATCTATCACAGAAACAAAGAACAGAGTACCATATGTTCTCATAAATGGACCTTCAACAGTTTTAATACTTTTTGAACTTTTAAAAAATACTTATACAATTGTTAAATAAGGTAATTTTGCTTTAGTTTTATTATTTTTTTTTTGAGTTGGAGTCTCACTCTGTCATCCAGACTGGAGTGCAGTGGCCGCTCCCGGCCACCGCGGCCTCGACCTGCTGGGCTCCGGCGATCCTTCCGCCTCAGCCTTCCAAGTAGCTGGAACTACAGGCGCGTGCTAACATTGACTTCATTAAGCTAAGTCTGTATTTAACCATGAATTACTCCTTAGTAATAGATATTGTTCATGTAATCATAATTTATATCTACATATTAAGTGTACTATCCACCAAATGAAGAATGGGTTTTTTGACAGTAGAGACCTGCCAAAAGAAAGAGTAATGCATTTTACAGAAATGTTTTCAAAAATTCAATTGGCATGTGGATGAAGTGAGAAAAATGTATCTGAGATGCCTATATTTTGATAAATTACTGGAAATCATGTTATCATAAAGTGAAGTATTATGTGCATTCTAGTTGGAATCCTGTTATATAAAAGGTTTAGAACTTGGACATGTTCCAAATATTTATTGTGGAAGAACTTTTGAATAATCATTCAGCATTTGTTTTGTGACACTGTCAAATATCTACAAAGTGAAAACTTAGAATTTTAAAAATCAGATTGGCACAGTGATGTAGATGAGACTTCTACAATGGTTACTTTTGCATTTGTATTAACTATGGAATTACTCTAGTATGTTTTACTTGAACAATTTGAATTATAAAAGTATGTCTACAGTTTCATTTTATTAAGTGCAGGTAGTTGAATATCTAGACATAAATGTGTTTATAGAAACCATACAGATTTTGTTTTACAATCTTATTACCAATTCTCCTCTAAAGGGAAATGCACTTAAAAGTATGAAACATGTTTTATACTGAAAATGAATTCATATTAAACTTTCAATTAAGACAGATATATTGCCTTGAGTAAGGGAGTATGTGGAACACTTAAAGTTTTTGAAAACTCTAATAACCATAAGTCTGGCTGTGGTTTGTGGTCTCTAGCCCAATAACCAAATTTGAGTTAAAGCATGAATTAAAGATGAACAACTTGGGTTAAAACTGGTAATTCATTCTTTTCAACTAATTACTGTAATTAGTAATTATGGAAAGAAAGATCATCTTCAATTTTAAAAAGTATGCTGCATATAATCTCAATAAAGGAAAAAGAGATGATGAATTTTCTAAATTTTGAATTTCAGGGAATTTAACCAGGGAGAATATGTTTTAGAGATTTGGCATGGGGATATCTAGATTAGATCCTAAAAGGGAAATTATATAAGAGAAACAGATGTTTTATGATTCTCTTGGTGATATATATTTTACATTCTCTCTATTTAGAGATTTAAATGCAATGCAGATCAAGCAAAATACAGATTACGGCTAATATGAACCATATAAAGATATTTTTGAAGAACTAAGAGGTAGGCAAAAAGGTCCCAATTGAGTTGTGTGATGAAGTAAAAATATAGGCTGAGTTGAAATACCAATTTAACCCAATTTTTAGTAAATAGATTGTATTCAAATTGATACATTGCTTTTGAAAAAATAATTGTTCAAAGCTTCCTGTGGGACAGAGGCTGAGATAATATTAGTATCTATAATTTTCTTGATGACAAGGATTGGGCTGTTCACCTCTTACAAATTTATAAATAATCATACAGTAGCATTAAGTACCACTGGCAGGCTGACTGTAGGAATGCTTACAATTTCTCATGGGTTTATCACTGAATTAAATTATATGGACTCTTAAATATCTTTATGGCCGGGCTCGGTGGCTCAGCCTGTAATCCCGCGCCTTTGGGAGGCTGAGGTGAGCGGATTGCCTGAGCCCGCGGGTTCGAGACCCGCCTGGGCAGTGAGACCTCATCTCTACAATAAATCAAAAAATCAGCCGGGCGTGGTAGCGCACGCCTGTAGTTCTGGCTACTTGGAAGGCTGAGGTGGAAGGATCGCCAGAGCCCAGCAGGTCGATGCTGCGGTGGCCGGGAGCGGCCACTGCACTCCAGTCTGGGTGACAGAGTGAGACTCCAACTCATAATA
>NW_007257528.1:102762-138548 GCF_000164805.1 Carlito syrichta | reverse complement strand
CGAGTTACCTTTATGGAAATTGGAACTGGCAACCAATTCCTGATCAGAACACTAAGTGCCCATGCCATAAAAGATAAGGTAGACAAGTAGGACCTTATCAAACTGACAAGTTTCTGCAAAGCCAAGGAACCCATCAAGAGAGCAGGGAGACAGTCCACAGACTGGGAAAAAATATTTGCCAACTATATGTCTGACAAAGACCTAAAATCTGGGATATACAAGGGACTCAGATGTGCTTAAAAGTAAAAAACAAGCAACCCCATTACAGAGTGGGCAAAAGTTATAAATAGTTCTCAAAAGAAGACATACGAGCAACCCACAGACACATGAAAACATGTTCAGGCTCACTAGTCATCAAAGAAATGCAAATTAAAACTACACTGAGATACCACCTAACTCCAGTCAGAATGGCCACCATCAATTTCTCAAAAAATAACAGATGCTGGAGAGACTGTAGCAAAAAGGGAATACTTCTACACTGTTGGTGGGAGTGTAAACTAGTACAGCCTCTGTGAAAATAGTGTGGAAATTTCTAAAAGATCTAAAAATCGACCTTCCATATGACCCCACAATCCCCCTACTTGGAATATACCCAGAAGAACTCAAATCACTCTATAAAAAAGATACCTGCACACGTATGTTTATTGCAGCATTGTTCACAATAGCATCATGCTGCCCATCAAATAGGACTGGGTAAAAAAATGTGGTACATATACACAATGGAATATTATGTAGCCATAAAGTAGAACAAAACCATGAACTTCACAGCTACCTGGATTGACTTAGCGTCTATAATACTGAATGATCTGTCACAGAAACAAAGAACTGAGTATCACATTTTCTCACTCATAAGTGGACCTTGAACAGCTATCTCAATACCATAAGAAAATGAATGACAGCAGAGGGAAACTGCAGGGGTGTTGGGGTACAGGGAGGTGGTATTGCAGTAGTGGGAAACTGCTTGTGGAAGGGGGGGCACACCTCATCAACAAGGGTAACTGCACAATGAATATTTGTATATCTAACCCTGAATTGTATCCCACAATTTTAAAATGCAAAACAACAAAAAAAATCAGACCAAAAATTCTAGAGTAGAAAAGAATTATTGCTGAAATTAAAAAAAAAAAAAAATGGTGAGACCAGGATAACAGCAGACTTGAACAGGCAGAAGAAAGAATTGGCAAACTTGAAGACAAGTCATTTGAAATTATGGAGTATGAGAAACAGGAAAGTAAGAAGAAGAAAGAAAATAGAACAGAGATGATGTGACTTATGGAACACCATCAAACTGACCAATATATGCATAGTTTAGCAGGTGGAAGAATCAGTAAATTGAAGACAGGTCAGATAAGATTTGTAGTCTGTGAAAGGAAAGAGAATGGAGGCAAATGATCAAAACCTATGACACCTCTGGCCACCAGCAAGTGTACCAACAAATGCATAATAAAAGCTCTCAATGGAGAGGAGAGAGAAAAACCATCAAGGATGTGTGAAATAATTAGTGGAAACTTCCTAAATTTGATATAAAGCATAAATCTACACATTCTAGATTCTCAGTGAAATTTTGAAGGCTAAACTCAAAGAGATCTAAACCAAGATACATTAACAAAATTGCTAAAAAAAAAAAAAAAAAGATAGTATTCACAATGCATGACTCATTATGTGCAAGGTATATTTATTTAGGGTAGCAGTCAATTTCCCATTAGAATCCATTGAGGCAACACAGCAGTGGGATGACATGTTTAACGTAGTGAAATAATAAAACTATTGAGTACAGTTTTCATTTCTGGAAAACTATCCTCCAAAAAATAAAGATATAGAGTTTTTCAAGATAAAAAGAGTCCTGGAGATTGGTTGCACAATAGTGTGAATGTACTTAATACTACAGAAATAAATCATTAAAAATAATTAAGATAGCCATCATTAATAAAACAAACAACAACAGATGCTGGCGAGGATGTGGGAAGAAAAGAATGCTTCTACACTGCTTCAGAATGCAAACTAGTGCAACTCGTTTGGAAGACAGTGTGGTGATATTTTGATATTTTGACAGTGTGACGATTTCTGAAATAACTAGAAATTGATCTACCATGTGACCCAGCAATCCCCCTATTGGGAATATAACCAGAGGAACTCAAATCATTCTACAAAAAAGATATCTGCACTAGTGTGTCTCTAGAAGCTCTATTCACAATACAACTATGCTGCCCATCAGTGCTGGACTGGATTTTTTAAAATGTGGCACATATACACAATGGAATATTATGCAGCCATAAAGAAGGACAAACATGAACTTCAAAGCAACTTGGATGACTTTAGAGTCTATCATACTCTGATCTAGCACATAAACAAAGAACAGAGTACCATATTTTCTCACTCATAAGCAGACCTTTAACAACTATCATAATACTATAAGAAAGGAATTGGCAGTAGTGGAAACTGCCAGGGGAGGGGGTAGGATTGGCAGTTAGGGAAACTGCCAGGAGAAGGAGGGACACACCTCATCAACAAGGGTACTTGCATAATGAACATTTGTATACCTAACCACATCTTTAAAATAAAAAATAAAAAATAAAAAGATAAAACATATCTCTTACTCTCATTTATTTTTAAAATTAATCAATTGATTAATAATTAATTAGTTATGATGTCACTGGATATATTTTAATACATATGTGATACATATAAGTCAATTAGCTAGATATATTGAAAACAAGCTCAATGGTGTATATAGTGAAAGATCAAGGAAACATTTTTATGGAACCCAAAATATAGTTGAAATACAAAAAGTAAATTATTTGACATGCTTGCAGAACAAAGAATTACTAAACTTTGTGGTAATTACAATTATTAGCTCTCTAAGAGCCAAGGACTGTAACTTTATGTTTTTCCACTATTTCCCTGGTAGTAGCTCCATGACTGGTAAATAATAGTCATTTACATATACCTTTAATAAATGCATGGATACTAAAATAAATGATTATATATATATTTAGTACTTGTCATTTAGAGTCTCTATTTCTTCACCATGTAAATAAGACTTCCATACTTATTACTATTTTGATTGCCTGCTATTTGTCCCACTTTTTGGGAAAGAACGTCTTCCCTAGGGTAATGGAGAGGGCCCAGCACATGACACTTAACACTGAACAGGTATGATTGACAGTAGTTTATTAGTTCTGTGCACTCACATCCCAGGGGTGGAAAACACATGTCATAAATATCCACACAAGGGTTTGAACTTTGGAGCAGAGTGAATCAGCAAAACTTATGAAAAGCAAGCTCAGAGTATCAAGAGAATAAGATGCCTCTTGGTTCTACTAAAAAATTGACTGGCTTTTGAGTTGTTTCACACACTGGCTGGGAACTGAAACTTACTACTCAGGGATAAACAAGAACTGCTCCTAGTCCTTTTGATAAGGAGTGTTTGACTAGGTGACCTTATCTGTGAGAACAAAGTGAGTAGGATAACTTGTCTATAGGTCATTCAAGGCTCCCCAATTGGACTCCTGATATTTTGGTAGCACATAATATTGAGCCTTAATTTTAAGCCTTGTACAACATTAATTATCTTAGCTCAAATGAAGAGTTATCATTAATGTTCATTATTTTAGGTGCTTCCAAACTATCATGGAGATATTTCCCTAATAAGATTTGCTATTCATATTGATTTTTGGCTGTTTCCTGGAGAAGGAAAACAGCACTTGCTTATTTTGACTTCCTGGGTATTTCTGTAACAAATTCAAATCAGGGGAAAGATGATGTGCACTCACTCTACTAGTTCTTTAATTATTTTATGTCTATCACCAAAAGTAGTACATTATCTAGACACTTGCAGATATCTTGCTGTCTTTTTTTAAGATGTTGGGTAAACAGGGGGTCGGGAAGATGGCAGCCGATCCAGTTGGACTATGCGAGTCCCTGTGTGAGTGAATGAGTATATTGAAAATTTTGTGTATGTGATGGTGAGTGAGTGGGCATATGAGTGGCTGACTGAGTGAGAACTAGGGAGCTAGAGGCCAGAGCTCTCCTGGTGCAGCAGTTGGTGCCTTGTGACTGGGCTTGTACTCTAGCGATTCCCAGGACACAAATGCCAAGTACCATTTTCTTTTCCCATTTTTTTTTTTTTTTGGTTTCCTTTATTTTTTAAATCAACAAACCCTCTCTGGGAAGAAAATGTTGGGAGACACTGTCTAAGTGTGACTTGTGAGCAGGTTGCCAGGCCCTTGGTGCAACAGCTGGTGCTGCAGCTTCTCTACTTTGTTCCTGGCTCTTTCCAGGTTGCAGAAGTGGAGTGTCATCTTTTTAAATGGACAGAAGTTTTCCTTTGAAAAAGCTGTGGGGGGAAACAACCACCCCAGGCTCTCCCTCACCATTGAAGCAGGAGAGAGACTGCTGCCTCCTGGCTTTGCCTCACCACTTCAATGCCTGGCAGGACTCTGGAAGGGTCTGTGAGCAGAGGGAGTATAGAGGTTAGTTCCCATGGAAGAGGACAAGAGAGACTTGCTACCACCATCTAGAAGGCAGGGCAGGAAAGTGCTCTGACTTGCTCACCATGGAGCAACAGATCCAATTTCTGTGATTGGTGGATCAACTACTCAGGGGTTGATCATGGCCTAGAGGGAATATCCTGAGAGCACAAACTTCAGAGGAACCTGACAAGTGCTGAGTTCCAGGTGCCCCACTCCCTACCCTGATCCAGTCGTGGGACAAAGGTTGTGGACAGAAAAGGACACGAAGAACTCCAAAGAGATCAGTGGTGAGTCCAGGGCTGACACAAATCCCCTCCCCCCAGAAATCCTCTGAACATCAGACCCGCATAGCTGGGCCATGACTGAGTGGGACAAACCCAGATGGAGCCTAGATGTCAGTCGCAATAGGAGAACTCCATTCCAGGATAGGCCTGGCTGGCAGAGAGAGCACATACCTGGGGAAGAGACAATCCTGTACCTCCCACGGGAGGAGATTTCCCTTACCATAGGAGAGTGGGAGGGAAGGACTGCAGCCTCACCCTTCTCCACTGTCCCTCCTCCTTCCCTGCTTCATTTCCTGAGGAAAGAGTGAAAGAGGTGGCTCTGCAGGAGACACCTGATTAGAGCCTGCAACAAGAGGGCAGGTTTTTTTGTCTTTTTTTTTGTTTGTTTTATTTTCAATTATTTTTTAATTTAAAAAATATTTTGACTGTTTGTTAGTTCATCTATTTTTAAAATATTTTTCCTTTGTTCATAAATGTGTATGTCAGGGTTTGATTTGCATCTCATCCCAAATTTTTTTCTTTTATTTTCTGTTTCTTTCTTCTTTATTTGTCATTTTCTGTTTATGTGTGTATGTGAATGATTGAGTGTTCATCTTTAGATTTTGTTGGTGGTGGTGGTTTTTGCTCTTTTGTTCTTCTGGGGTTTTTTTATATTCATTTTTTATAGTTTAAAGTGTGTGTCAAGATATGTGTGAGGGCTCAACTTGAATCCCTTTATTATTATTATTATTTTCCTCAGGTCTTACTGTTTTTCGTCTCTATTCACTTTGTGCTAGGCATGTATGTATATGTTCAGTTTTCTTGAGTCTTTTGTTGTTGTTTGTTTTGTTTTGCTTTGTTGTTATTCCAGTTTGTTTTGAGGTGTGTGTGTAGGTGTTAAATTGCTTTTGCATTGGTTTCTGCTTTGCATCATCATATAAAGTGGTGGTGGGGAGTGGGTCTCCCGGAACACAAACTACAAAAACTGCACATTTCAATTTGCAAGGAGATTCTGATTCCCCCTTTCTTTATACTCACTTAACTAAACCAAGCTCCTAAAACTTCCAGCTTTCTGTTTATTTGATACCTGCATTCATGTAACTGAATATGACTGTAAAATGCACACAAACATTTTTTGGTCTTATTTTAAATCTGTGATCATTAAACCACAAGTGGGACTGAAACATTCCCCAGAACTTGTATTTTTCTACATTATTCACCATCTCTCTTTCTTAGATGAATATTTATTGTTTTCCTCTTTCTTTGCCCCAAAAACATTTCTTCCCTCTTTCTCACTCTCTGTGGATGACCTCGTTTCTTATTTTACTGAAAAAAATAGAAGTGATCAGAAGTTAATTTCTACAAGTTCCCAGCAATAGCTAAACACTATCTGCATCTGTGCTCCCATTTAGTGCCATATTTTTTGTTATTTTGTGTAGATTATCTATGCTCTTGGCAAAGGTGTACTAGATCCCATGCTCTTGTGTACTAGATCCCATTTACTTCACCTACTCTAGCAGTTATGGAGATGTAGTGCTTGAATTTCCCTTCAAGAAAGAACTTGATATTAGCTTAGCTGTGAGTAGTGCAGTTAGCTAACAGCCTCCAGCTGTTAGTGCCTTGAGAATCCACCTAAGTCTTTAAATCAAGCCCATGCTCCTCTTGGACAATTCTCAACTAAAGACAAATCCTGGACACTACGACCTGACCCATTGTGCCCAAACCAGGAAACTTGCCTAACATCCAATATTTTCTCCAGATTTGTCATTGCCTGGGGTAAGACTTTGTTGCTTTTCTGTAGCAATGTGAGGATCTCCTTTCTAAGTCTCTCATTCTCTTTTCTTTACATTCCTAGTTGTCAGATCTGCATTATATTATGAAGAATTTCTTCACCCAATCTTGCTTCCTCACATTTTAAATTTTCACATTCTCATTCCCAGCTGTTGTTGTTTCTAAATCCATACCAACATCTTCTTATTGGAGAACCCAAATGACACATCTATTGAAAGTGGTGTCCCAATAATTCTTTTCATACCAGACCATAAATCATGGTTTTCTCAGAAAAATCCTGGTTTATACCTGGTATCTAATTGTAATTATTTATATCTCCCTTTCTACTCTCACAAATTTTCCAGGTCGATTATAAATTATTTGGCTACTATACACTAACTAGTTCTTAATTCTTTATCCTTATTTTTTTCCTGTTAGTGATCTCATGAATTCTTGATTGTAATTATGGTCTAATGCTGATGAACCCCTATTTACTTCTTTAACTAGGATCAATTATCTGGACTCAGAGTCATATATCTGTTTATTCCCCATTTTCAAGTGGCTATTCAATTAGCATTTCAAATTTGATATATATTAAACTGAATATTGATTCCTAGATCCTTATTTTTTATACACTACATCACTGAATTTTATAAACTCTAACTTCAGATATATATCCATTACCGAACCACTTCTCACCATCTCTGAAGGGGATGAACTATATCACATCTCATCTTGATTATTCTAGAAGCCTCTTTAAAAGTTCATCTGCTTCTTCCTTTTTCTATTTACTATTCTCAGTGCAACAATCAGAATGACCTTGCTGAAACAAAAATCAGATGATGTTAACAAACCAAATGTTCAGTCTTCCAATGTCACCCATACCTCTTAGAAAAAATCTGGATTATTTATCATATGTAACTCTATGTTATCTGTCTTCCACTACTTTTTAATGTACTTCCCTACTCACTCTCTTAGAGCCACCTTGGGCATTAGTATGTGATCGCTGACAATTAAACAAGACAGGACTTGATATACAAAAGATTTATTGGGGGAAGTAACAAAAGAAGGCAGGAAAACTTTCAGATTGTGATGAATATGGCAGCTTTGGAAGATAGAAGGAAAACATGAAGATTGGGTAAAAAGTCTCATCCTGTGATGAAGTTCAGAGAAAGTCTCAACCAGGATGATAGAGTTCTCAAGTCAAAGTTACATGTTGGAAATCCCCATTCCTTGCCCAAATCAGCATGACTTAGTGTTTCACCATTCTGCTTCTGTCTGGGAACAGACCATAGGAAGCAAGTGCTCAAAACAAATGTCCCCATGGATCTACAAGGGCAGTAGCTGGAGTCATTAGCTGACTATGCTCATCACAGGGAGCAGCATATTTTTATATTCATCACATATTGTTTTACAGGAGCCCATTCCATGGCTTTTGCATTAACTATTATTTCTATCTAAACTGTTCTTTTCCCAAATCTTCTTTAAACCCTATTGGGGATATACCCAGAGGAACTCAAATCACTCTACAATAAAAGATACCTGTACACGTATGTTTGTTGTGGCTTTATTCACAATAGCAAAACATGGAATCAAACATGTTGCCCATCGAAGATAGATTGGATAAAGAAAATGTGGTACATATACACAATGGAATATTTTGCAGCCATAAATAAGGACAAATATATGAACTTCGCAGCAACTTGGATGGATTTGGAGTCGATCATACTCAGTGATCCATCACAGAAACAAAGAGCAGAGTACCATATGTTCTCACTCATAAGCAGAACTTGAACAATTATAGTACTATAAGAAAGCGTTTGTCGGTAATGGGAAACTATCAGGGGAGAAGGGGATTGGCAGTTGAGAGAAACTGCTAGGGGAGTTTACCCTCATTAACAAGGGTATCTGCATAATCAATGTTTGTATACCTAACCCTGAATTGTACCCCACATCTTTATAATAAAAATAAATAAATAAATAAAAGTTATAACCTAAAAAAAAAACCAAACAAACCTTGACTCCTGAACTCAGGCCACCATATCTAAATTTTAAATCTCCCACCGCAGCTGCCATTATGACCACTTTCCTCACTACTATAATTTCTAATTCCATCTTTTTACTTTATTTTCTTCTTTAGCAGTTAATGAATTCTAAAATAGTATTACTTTTAAAACATTTCCTTTGTTTATTTTCTAGCTTTCCCACTAGATAAGATATAGCTGTGATTTTTATAGAAAGCTGTGATTTTTGTTTCTTTTGTTCAATGCTGTTTCTCCAGCACTTAGGGCATTTCTTAGCACACAGTAGACATTTGGTAAATAAGTTATGAATGAATGAACAAATGCCTAAAATTCCTCTATTTTAAACCTTCCAATAACTTCTCATTTTACATTGAATAAAATTTGAACTCCTTACTTTGTTCTTCAAAGCCTTTGATGATCTCTTTCACTTTCTTAGAAAGTTTATACTGTTCACAGTGCACAAACCACATTATTCTCTTTCATTTATACTTCAACTATTCCAGTATTCTCATATTTATTGAATCTAGCATCATTTTCCCCTCTTCCTGAAGCCCTCCCTTCTCACTCTCCAACAACCACTAGTAATATGACTAATTGTACTTAATTTGTATTTATTTATTTTTTTATTTTAAAGATGTGGGATTTAGGTACAATTCATATTTAGGTACCAATGAGGTCATTGTATAGGTAAAGTTTGGGTACCCTCATTGATATTATGTGCCTCCCTCCACAACCATAAAGAAAAACAAAATTATGGACTTTGCAGCAACTTGGATGGATTTAGAGTCCATGATATTCCATAATCTATCACAGACACAAAGATCTGAATTATACATGTGCTCACTCATAAGCAACCCTGATCATTTATCATGATACTTAATTTTTTATATTATTGTAAATGCTACCTTTTCAGAGACAGTCTCAGGACTACTGTCATGTAAACATTTCCCTTCACTGTTTTCTTTATTACATCTTATTTATTTTCTCATAATGAATGTCACAATTTCTAATGGCTTGTTATTGTTGTTGTAGTGCTTGTTTACTTGCATACTGAGCACTTCTCCACCAAAGAGTAAGTTCCATAAGGATAGGGATTGAACATATCTAGTGTCTGTCTTGTTACTAAGAGTATGCCTAGAAGTTATCACAGTGATAATTACCTAGTGCTCTTTAAATATTTTGCTAAATTTTAGTACAGTAATTACTAAGAATAGAATTAGTTAAAAACATGGAGTTTTAGATCAGACAGGCCTAGGATCCATTCTCAACCATGTCACTAACTGTATGAGGTTAAACAAGTTAACTAATCTTATTTTACAGTTACAAATTCACTTCACAGGACTGGAATGAGGATTAAAAGATAATTATAGAAATCACTTATGTAAAATCTAGCACATAGTCTACACTAAATATTTTCACTCTTATTATTAACTATTATTATCATCATTATTAGCTACTTTCAGGGTTGAAAGGCTTAAATACAGTTATTTTTGCTAGAAGAGACAAAGGTAGAACAAATAACTGTGCTTCCCCAAGTACTGCAAAAAAATAAATAACATAAACATTAAATTACAATTGGAATTATTCCACTTGTCCCTTACTTATTTTGGTTTATGCATTTACTTTTCATCAGATATGTTTATCATATTATAAATGATAATTAATTCATAAACCTTATCCATACTTGTGGAGTTTTAGGATTCTCAATTTTCCAATAGTTTCTTAAAGTTTAAAAACCTATGTTTTCATTAAAACACAAGAAAATGGTAAATTATATAGACCTCTTATTCTGCATATTTGACACTAAAGTTGTTCATGATTTGAGAAAAACAGCAGTTAATGTTTACTTTAATATCTGTGCATTTCAGAGTTAGCTCTAAAAAAAATCTTTTCTCTCAGAGCTTCTCTATAATTTGTCATCACTTGACTTGCTATAGCTGTCATATGCCCATATCCATGAAATTTACCTTGTAAAGATTTATAGAAACAGTAAAATGAGTTGTTCAAATTTCTGGAAATCATATTTTAGAAATCGTTATTGTATAGAAACCATTTTAACAGGATGAATTTATTTAAGCTGAAACAAAATATGATTTCCCAGAAACTGATATTAATGATTTTCAGTCTCTTTATTGTCTCAAAATAACCTACATTACTAAAACTCAAAAAGCAAACACAATATCTCTTAGTAACAAAGTATTGAAGAAGGGCTACTAATGCTGTATCATAGTAGGCTTTAACTAATATTTGCTAATATTTGATCTTTTCCTCATGTTTCATTTTACTTAAGGAGTTTCCCAAAAGAACTTTACTTAGACTTCTCATTTATTTGAATTCCATATTTTATTTCATATTAACAGAAATATCTTTAGTTTATTTATTTATGAAAATACAACATTCATAAAAAAGTATCTTGCCTGACACATAGTAGGTGATTAAGGTGTTAGAAAGTATGTATAAAACAATCAGCTAAATAATAGATGCATATAAATAATAAAATAGAATATCACCTCTAAATGAAAATTAAAAATCTCATGAAAAATGAAATATATGTACATATTCCATTTTTTTACATATATGTGACATTTATAAGCAGATACAAGCATATATATATTTATCTGAATGGATTAACACTATATAACTATATAAACTCATCTATAACTTGTTAGTTTTGCTTAATATCACATTTTTTAAAAATGTTAACATGATAATTTTTACCTCATTCATTTAACAACTTAAGATTTTCATTAAATGGATGTACTATGAATTCTTTAATGATTCTAACATTATTGGACAAACTATCCTTCTAAAAATGGTGGCTGCTACTCACTTCCACAGACAGATGTCATGCAGAAATACTGGCTCATTATTAAAGGAACTTCTGATGTTTTAAAAGAACTTGGAAATTTGTTTTTATACTGTTTTCCTATATATGAATATATATGTATATTCATTTTCGTTGAAATGTTGCATTTCTTTTAATGTTATCTTTCTTGATTGTATACTTAATCTTGGTTTTAAAATGGTTATATAAAAAGACTTTAATATTTTAAGTATTATTTTATTTGGGGGCCTCTGTTATAGCTGAACTTAACACTAACTATTCAGGTATATATTGCCAGATGACAAGCTTGAAAATGCTGTATCAATTTACGTACCCAGCAACATTCTATAAAAGCATCCATTTCCCTACCTCTCAACATTGTATACTGCTAATTTTCTGTTTTCACAAACATGATTATGTTTTTTATTATACTTCATAAAGAGGACATAAAAAATATGTTTCATGGTGGTGAGCCAAGGAGGCCCACAGTGGAGCAGCAGAATGGTGCCTTTATTGCCAAGTGGAACAGAGTATGGTGCCAGCTACTGATAAATATAGGAAGCTTGAACAGTTTTGGACAAGAGAAGCACCCCGCAGAGGACTCTTTGAACACACAGAGACCAGGGAGCAGAGCATTAGGGTGGAAAATGGTGGCATTGGGGTGCCCCAACCCCCACCATGTGCCAAACTCACATAGAAACTGCAGCCCTACCTTGTGTACAAAAGGGGATGAGTGATCCTGACATGCTCTGGGTCAGTTTTCCCACTCCAAGCCATGTGCAGATTACTGGTCCTATGCAGGAGGAGCCCTAATCAGTGCTGTGCAACAGGTGAATGGAGCTCATGTAGCATGCGGAATGCACTTGTGCTCTGAACCAAGCATGTGTCTTCTGCCAGCACAGTCTGGTGGCTAGTTTCCAGGCTGAGAAAACCTGACTCCTGATCACACCCATCTGGTGCCCACTGCCAGTGTCTGGAAGCCAACTCCCTCCTCCAGATTAGGAAAGACTTACTGCCAGCCCCACATGTTCGCAGGGTGAATCCTTCCCTGGCACGGAACTCACTGTTTTTCAAGTGCTGAAAATGTACTCCAACTGAGAAGGAGGAAAACAAAAAACATCCAGAGTGTTTCCTGATGGGAAGGTTTCTGGGTTGCAAACCATGAACAGCAGCCAGGTGGCCCATCCTCTCACGCGATACCTGCACAGGATTTGGAAAGCAGTCAGACTCATCAGACTGTGAGAACTCTGTAATAGAAAGTCACTATGTGGAGTATGGAGCAGAGTAAATACCCTTCTCTCTCTCCTTGAGTGATGCTTATTCAATGACAGAAAAGGCCCTAAGACTATAAGAAACTTACTAGCTACAAAACAACAAAACCAAAAAAGAATGATTAAAAAAAAAAAAGAAGTGTTGCTTTTCACAGATGAGGAAGAATCAAAGGAAAAACACCAGGAATTCCCAAAGTCTTAAAGACATAGCATCTGAAAAAGCAACTATCAGTTCTCAAACCATGGAAGTCATCAAGAATGACCTATTTTGGATGACAGTCACAGAATTTCAGAGATGGGCTGGCTGAAGTAAATAAAGAAAAGCACAAGAACTAGAAGCAAAACTCACCCAAGTTGTGCATGAGATAAAAGTGGAATTGTACAATTTCAGAAGTGCCTGGATATCCTGGAATCTGATATCCTGGAAATAAAGAACTTCCTTCTGGAATTTCAAAGTCCAGTAACAGGCATGGGGAACAAGATCCAACAGGCAGTTAAAAGAATACCAGAGCTTGAAGGTCAAAATATGCAGCTAGCTTTTTCAAAAACACAGAGAAAAGACTTAAAAAGTCAGAGCAAAACCTTATAGAGATATGATACTATGTCAAGAAATCAAAAAGCAAGAGCAAAGCCTTAAAGAGATATGATACTATGTCAAGAAACCAAATCTACACCTGATTGACATCTCTGAAGCAGAAGGGGAAACTGAGAACACCATGGAACAAGTACTCCATAAGGTAATTCAATAAAATTTTCCACACCTCTCTAGATAGGCAACCATTCAAGCACAAGAGCTCCAGAGAGCTCCTGCAATATATCACATAAGAAGACCATCCCCAAGACACATAGCAATCCACCTTCACAAAGTTGGCATGGGAAAAAAAAATCATAATTCAGCTAGAAAGAACAAACCGCTAGAGGAGCTGATTCATCAGAATTGCATCAGACTTTTCAGCAGAAACACTACAAATCAGAAGAGACTGGAGTCAGAACTTTAACATTCTCAGAGATGAGTGAGTCTAGCCAAGAATGTTCTGCCAAGGTAAGCTTCATCAGTGACGAAGAATTTAAATCCTTCCCAAACATTCAATACCTAAGAGAATATGCCACCTCCACACCATCCCTTCAGGAGACACTTAAGAAAGTTTTGAGCCCAGAAAAAATATATAATAATGATTTCACCCATTTCTAAAGTACAGGCAAGCACAGGGTTAACAGAATATACAGATGATTCACACAAATGAAAATGCGCACATATAAACGTAAAAAGAAGCAAAGCAACCCCCTAAAAGCCCTATGACAGGAATAAACTGTCACATTTTAATAATTTTTTGAAGATGAATGGAATGAATATGTCCCTGAAGGGGCAGATATTGGCAAACTGGATAAAGAAACATGATTCAGCATTCTTCTGTCTCCAGGAAACTCATCTAACTGCAAAGGAAAACCATAGGCTCAAAGTTAAAGGGTATAAAGTTACCTTTCAGGCAAATGGAAAGCAGAAAAAAATAAGGGTAGTCATTCTAGTATCAAACAAAGAAAAATTCAAACCATCAAAAGTTAAAAAGGACCCACAAGGACTCTACATAATGATAAAAGGTTAAATCCACCAGCAAGAAATAGCCTTCTTAAACATATTCACACAAAACACAGGAGCACTGGGTTTTATAACACAACTGCTAAATAAACTAAGAGACAACATTGACACACAATCGTAGCTGGAGACTTCAATACTCTGCTAACAGCTCTAGATAGATGGATGAGGCAAAATAATGGCAGGTCAATCTTCCTGATAAACAAAGGTACACAATTGCTCAACAAAATTCTAACAAATCAGATCCAACAATCCATATCAAGCATAATCTACCTAGACAAAGTGGGTTTTATTCCCAACATGCAGGGCTGATTCAACATTCACATTTCCATTAATGTAATCCATCGTATTAGCAGGTATAAAACCAAGAACCATACGATTATCTCAATAGATGCAGAAACAGCATCCAGCAAAATTTAGCAACGTTTCTTGATAAAAACTTTGAACAACTAGGCACAGAAGGAACATTCCTCAAAGCAATTAGAGTCACCTATGATAAATCCCTTTTCATTCTTTGTATTCAACATGGTGCTAGATGTCATAGCCAGATCAATCTGACATGAGAAAGAAATTAGGGGTATCCAACCAGAATAGAGAAAGTTAGCTATCCCTCTCTGGTGATGACATAATTCGATACCTAGAAAACCTCAGAAAGTCTGCCAAAATCCTCCTTGCACTTATAAACTGAAGTCTTGGTTTACTAAATCAATGTTCAAAAGACAGTTGCCTTTCTATACACCAACAATAAGCAGGTGGGAAACCAAATGAAAAACAGTCACATTCAAAATAGCCACACACACCTAAACATGAAATACCATGGCAACCATCTAACCAGAGATGTGAAAGAGCTTTACAATAAGAACTACAAAATGCTGCTCAAAGTAATCAAAGATGATATAACCAAATGTAAAAACAATCCATATCTTTGGATTAGAAGAAGCAATATTGTCAAGATGTACATCCTACCCGAGGTAATCTACAGATTCAATGCAGTACACATCAAATTACCAACAACATTTTTCACAAACCTGGAAATGACAATACAGAGATTAATATGAATACAAACAAACAAGCAAAGTATGAAAAGCCAAAACAACCCTCACAAAAAAGAACAAAGTGGGAGGTATGACATTTCCAGTTTTTATACTTTATTACAAGGCTACAGTAATCAAGACGGTATGGTATTGGTACAGGAGTTGGCACATAGACCAACGAAGGGGGACAGAGATTCTGGAAGTAAAAACATGGTCTCTCAATCAACTCATCTTTGACAAAGCCAAAAATAATAATCACTATGGAAAGGAGACTATATTTAGCAAATGGTACTGGGAAAACTGATCAGCCACCTGGACCCTTAACTATCACCATATTTTTTTTTTAATTGTCTCAAAATGGATCAAGAAGCTTAGTGTAAAGACTTAAACTAGAAGACTCCTAGAAGAAATCATAGGAAACCTTCTTCTGGACACTGGAATGGACAATGAATTCATAAACAAGTCCCTAAAAGCAATTGTAACAAAAGCTAAGATAGACAGGTAGAACCTCATCAAACTGAAAAGGCTTGCACAGCAATAGATACCATAACGAAAGTAAAAAGACAACCAACAGGATGGAACAAATATTTGCAAGTTATGTGTCTGACAAACGCCTAACATCCAGGATCTACAAGGAACTTGAACTGAAAGGAAAAGACTAAAACCATTAAAAAGTGGGCAAAAGACATGAACAGACACCTCACAATGGATGACCTGCAAGCAGCAAACAGATGCATGAAAAAAATGCTCAGCCTCACTAATCATCAGAGAATTGGAAGTCAACAATACAATGAGATACTACCTAACACCTGTAAGGATGGCTATCATTAATAAGTCAAAAGTCAACATGACTGCGAAAAAAAGAGAATGCTCCTACACATGATGGGAATGTAACCTAGTTCAACCTCTATGGAAAGCAGTGTGACAATTTCTAAAAGAACTAAAAATTGATCTTACATATGATCCAGCAATCCTTCTCCAGGACATATACCAAGAAGAACATAAATCCCTCTACAGAAAAGACAACTGCACACACCTTTGTTGCCTCACTATTCACGGTAGTGAAAACAAGAAACCAACTCTGTAGCCCATTGAAAGTGGACTGAATAAAGAAAATGTGGTTCATATACTTGATGGAGTATTACACAGACATAAGAATAAAATCATGTCCTTTGCAGCAATTTGGATACAGTTGGTGACTATCATATTAAGTGAACTGTCTTAGACACAGAAAACGGAATACTGCATGTTCTCACTCATAAGCAGGACCTGAACACTATTCATATTTGCACAAGGGTGGGATTGGCAGTTGCTGGGCATTGATAGGGGAGGGAGGAGGGAGAGGGAAATGTGACAACACAATACGCTCCTGTTCCACTACCAGGGATAATGAAGGCCACCTAGAAGTCCAAATTTCACCTGCATGCAACCTACTTACATAGCACATCTTCACTTGTATCTCATAAATCTAAAATATATTTAACAAAATTAAATTTTTTAAAAAGTTTTGTTGATATTTTCTTTTTTGCATTTTCATTTTCTGACCTTTTATTTAAAAAAAAATTGGTCTTTGCCATTTTCTATGAACTTGTAAGTTCTTGTTTTACTGGGGTTATCAAATATTAAATGTAAAAATGTGTTACAAATGTATTTTCCTAATTTACTGTTGTTAATTAATAAAACTAATGTTTTTTTCCCATAAAAATTGTGAATTTTAATGTAGTCAAAACAAATACTTTATTAATCACTTGAGTCACTGTAAACTTTTCTTCCAAGTAAAAAGTTACTGATATATTTAACTCCCTTATTTCTACAAGTGAAAGCAATAATTAAGATATATAGTCCCAAAAAACAAGGTAGAGTCCAGAGTAGCTGTTGACACTCAGAAAGAATGGCAAAGAAATACACAGTGACTGCTGGCTACTGGTACTTTCCTACCCTGATGCATTTACTGTTGTTTCAGATGGGTATTAAATTAAAGGAAAAACTTTCACAAACTAGTAAAGAAGGAATCTCACAAAAGAGAAAAAAAGAAGGAGCCCACTGTAAAGAATCACCCAACATTTTAGAAAAGTCAACACCACAAAAATGAAACACCAGATAATGGTAGCATCTTATGAGAGTTAAGAACAAAGAATCTGGAAGCAGAACACCTGCATTCAAATCTTGGCTCTGCTGTGTGAACTTGGGTAAGTTTTCCTATATCTCTCTGTCTCAGTTCCCCAGTTATAAAATTAAATTGACAATAGTGACTGTCTCTCAAGATAGCAATGTGAAATATAAATATACATGTATAGATTACATTTTTGTCATATAAATGTATATAGTAATTTATCTTACTATAAATATCACTTAATAGTTATAAAGCACTTAGAGCAACACTTTACATGCAGTGATTCTTAAATAGAAAATATAATAAACCTCAGAACAAAGAAGTTACAATAGAAAACAAAGAATAAAAAGACATTATGAGAAGATGATAGAAAGATAAGTATATGTCTGTCATCACATAGGAAAAGGTTGTTATAAAAAAATTGAAGGGATCTTGAAAATAAATTGCCATTTAACCATTTTGTGTTTCCTTAATGACCTCCAGAGCAATCTAGAACTTTGAGGAAGAAATTTAAAATCTCTTTACTTTAAAAAAAAAAAATCAAAGGTGTTTTAGTTTTTTGTTGGTACAGATAGGCGATTTTTCCTCTTCTGAACAGCTATGCTCACTATTGTCTTCTCCTGTGAAAATAGCTACATGTAGATTTTCCCATCCTGGGAAATTAGTAAATTTCCTCCCCAGATATGAGATGCTGTTGTCATTTTTAGGCACTGGGCTAAAGAAAAAAATAATAAAATCACC
This sequence comes from Carlito syrichta, assembly GCF_000164805.1. NCBI lineage: Eukaryota > Metazoa > Chordata > Mammalia > Primates > Tarsiidae > Carlito > Carlito syrichta. The sequence continues at coordinate 120,442 of NW_007257528.1, read as the reverse complement.
ACATCCTTTCTCCTCCATTTCTTTTGCCACTAGGTTCCCAGGATCACGTTTAATCTGCAGGAGTAACGAGAGTTACATGTATGGCAGTTTTTTGTCTCTCAGACCTCAGATATGCTTCTATATCTTCTCCATCCAAAATTAATGTATATCATTAGGTTAGTCAGTTTTGCTTGAATTTTTCTACACTTGCTTCCTAAAACTTTGTATTATTCTCTTGGGAAAGTTAAGTATGTGCTCTCATTGTCTTTTTTTTTTTTTTAATTACACTGTATGTTACAAAAACTACTCAAAACTTACATTGTCACTATTCTCCAGTTGTAGTGTTAGTAAATATTACTTCCCTTATGTTTGCTTCTCTTTGGTTGTTTCTATCAGTCATTAAGAGGTTTTAAGATTTGCAAATCAGCTTTTACAAAGCTATTTTTTTTTTCAAAATATCTCATTGGACTTAAGTAATGAACTATTGGAATACATTTCATAATATTAAACCACTTTTATATTCTCTCAGTAAATTAGGTTATTCATGATAAATTGTAATTTATTATAACACTGAGTTTTATTTTTGATAATCACTTCAGTTTTTGTAAATACATTTAGTAATATAAAATTTCAATCTTCTCTACACCTAAAACAACGCCCTGACATCACAATATAAATTTCAAATGATCTAGTGAGAATTACAACTGTCAGAAATGTAGAAAAAATGGAACTTGATTATATACCAAATTATGCAGATTACAATATATAAGTTGCATTTATATTTGTTCTGAGTCAATGTAATAATAATTATAATAATAATCAGAGTAATACAACTACACTTTATTAAGCACCTAATGGTGCCAGGTACTATGCTTAAAGATTGCTGTAGGGCAACTTATTTGAGCTTCCATTGCGTCAGGTTTCTCATATGTAAAAGGGGATTGTAATTGAATCTACTTCTCCTTTTACATATGAGAAACCTGAGGCAATGGAAGCTCAAATAACTTGCCCTAGATCATTCAGCTCGTAACCAGTGAGCTAGAAAATATGTAGCTATCTCCTTAAAAGAGAAGCAAGTACTAAAATTAAAATAAGTAAGAACTACTGGTACCATTTTTATTATATTTCAACTATAACATTTGTTTATGACTTGAAGTAGGGGATTATATCAAAGGGGAGAGGGAGGAGGTGTTCTACAACAAAAACATTTGTTTGCATCTTTTTGGCTAAGGCAGGCTGGACTCCATGTCTTCATTCTCAGGTCAAGCCTAAAGGGGCAGCAGCTACTAGAAACATGTTCTAGTTTTACCAGATCACAGAAGTACAAGAAGAGAGTACAACCAGGTCAAACAAGCAGATTAAACATTCTTCACATTATTGGTCCAAGAAGCTAACAAGGTCAAGCGTAACATCAGTGAGGTGAAAAAATATAATCCATACTTTAATATAGTGTACTGGAAAGTCATATGGCAAGGGGAATGGATGTATAATCATTTAACAAAGAGTGAACAATTGAAAATAATAATCCAATCATACTACTATGTACGTTCATCAGTGATTTCCAGTTTTGTTTTATATTGTCTTGCTTTGTTTTACTATCCAGGTTGAATTGAAGATTAGAATATATGCTACCGTCATAAAATTAACAGGAATCATTTCTTTTTCCATATTCTAAAAATACTTAGGTAATATAAGGTTTTTAAACATGTGCATGAAATTGGGTGTAAAACTGTCTTAGCCTAATGCCTTTATTGAAATAATTATTAGGAAAAAATTTAAATTTGTTCCTTAAACAATTGAGACTTCTTATTTTTAAGCCTTGGTAATTAATAAGGTATCATATAGTTCACTTACATGTTCAAATTTTTACCACATAATTATATACCATAAATATATATATATATATATATATATATATAATATACCATACACACAAACATCCAGACACATGTATATTTCTTTCTAATCTTGATTATATTTTTATTTTCAATTATTAATTTATTGAATATTAACAAATACATTGCTAAGCTATACAGATATTTCATTTAACTTTATAAACTATTTTATCATAATTCTATGAACGGATTTTTAAAGTAAAATTTTCATCTTTTTAAAATTTCATTTGCTATTATTTAATAATTTATAACATAAGGATGTGTTTTGATGCTTATTTATATTGTATTTTTCAAAGCATATTTTCGTGAATTGACTTGTTTTTCCCATTCTTTGCTGCAATACATGGGAATACAAATCCATAAACTTTGTAATTTGATAGTTTCTTGTCTTTCTCTGTGAGTGGTTTATGCTTCGACACCCCACAGATACTGGACTTGGTTACGTAACTTGCTTTAACAAGTAGAATTATGCAGACAACCAATGAGCCAAGGCTTTAAATGTGCTGGTCTGGTTTGCCTGGCCATTTTACACTCCTGAGATCTTATCAGAAAAGTATCTCTTATTTGTTCCAGAATACTGTTCCAGAATAATGAAAACACATGGAGAAGATCTGAATCCAACCTGAAGCTTGGAGCTGTTTGTAATCATCCAAACTTTATTCAAATCAGTAAATATTTGCTGTTGTAAGTCTGCGATATTTGAGATTGTCAGTTACACTGCAAAAAATTGCTATTGGCCTATAGATGTCTTTTATGGCCCAATATTTGCTTATGAATTATTTATTTATTTTAGATCACTGAAATTTTAATTTAGCTTTTGTTTGGTTGTAAATATTTTTCCATCAGGATCTGAGTAATACCTGCATTTAAAAATTGTATTGATAATTTTTCTCCATTATGTAATCAATTTTTAAAAATCTTCCATATATGCTGGAAAAACAATATTGTTTTTAGTCAACAAAGTATAACTATCTATTTAATTAACTTTATAATATTTCTATATCGTCTAATGCCTTATTTACTTTGCTACAATTTGAAAAAGATAAATAGTTGAACTCTCTCTCTAAAATTGCTTTTCTATCAATTACCCTTCCTTAATTTCTTTGTTTTTAGCTTGTACAAATTATGATGTTCATGTGATATGTTGACATAACACTTCTGACACAGCTATTTTGATTTCTACCTTTTGACCTCAAGGATTTTTAACATGGTCATTTGACAAAGGAACATTTTGACACAGCTTGTATAAACAAATGATCTACCTTTCAACTTTTTAAATTATGAAATAATACATCAAACAGACAATCTTAAGGATCACCTCACACATAACTTCAATCCTTCCCTGAATGGTAGAAATCAGATGAGGCCCAGGAATCAAATATTAGATACATGATTAAGTCAGGAACGGATTTAGCGTCTGAGTTCCTTGCGGCTTATATTATCTAAAAATAACTAAATAAAATTGTACTTTTTCAGACAATTTAATATTTAAGCGTGTCCTACACTGTTCTTCATTGTGAATTAAAATATTGCTCACGCCGGGCTCGGTGGCTCAGCCTGTAATCCTGCGCCTTTGGGAGGCTGAGGTGAGTGGATTGCCTGAGCCCGCGGGTTCGAGACCCGCCTGGGCAGCGAGACCTCATCTCTACAATAAATCAAAAAATCAGCCAGGCGTGGTAGCGCGTGCCTGTAATTCTGGCTACTCAGAAGACTGAGGCGGAAGGATCACTGGAGCCCAGCAGGCAAGGCTACGGTGGCCGGGAGCGGCCACTGCATTCCAATCTGGGCGACCGAGTGAGACTCCAACTCAAAAATAAATAAATAAATAAAAATAAAAATAAAATAAAATATTGCTCAATAAAAATTGTTTTGTTTTCCTTATTTAGTGATATTTTGACCCTGAATTCTACAATGTCCAATACTGACAGCCTGTTCTCTTTTGGTTTCTTTTTATTTTGCATGTGCTTTTAAATCATATTTCATTTACATGGTCTCTTATAAACAGCATGTGGCTCATTTGTCTTCCTTGGTATGTTTATTTTTAAACTGATGATTTGTTTTTCTTTTTCCAACATGAACTGTATTCTGTATGTGTATTTTTTTTTACTGTTTCAATAGTTTGCTTTTTGCATATTAGTCAGGATAATATAGACACTGCTAATGCAAAACAAATTCAGAGGCATTATCAATAAAGCTTTTTTTTAATTCAAAATATAAATCCATTGCTGGTTAGCTTCATATCTTATCCATGCTTGCTTTATTTCAGGGCCAAAGCTGATAAGGAAGGCTCTATCTAGAAATCTACCAATCTAAAGACAAAGGAAATTTAGTACATAGAAAACCATTCACTGACACTTAAAGTTTTTAAAACACATTTCACCAGCCAAAAGAAATCCCATGACCAAGTCAGATATCCTACAAGTGGGTCAATATAACCCTTACCCAGAGAGGGAAATTGAAAGTTTGTTATTAAAAAATAGTATCCTACTCAGAAGGCTGAGGCGGAAGGATCGCCGGAGCCCAGCAGGTTGAGGCTGCTGTGGCCTGGAGCGGCCACTGCACTCCAGTCTGGGCGACCGAGTGAGACTCCAACTCAAAAAAAAAAAAATAGTATCTACCATGGAAGATACTTGTCCCTATTTTAATTCTACCAGTGGTCTCCTTTCAGCATTTTGAAAACATACTTGAATCTATGTTTCTATAATTATCACAAGTTAAAGATAAAACATCTCTCCATTTTATGAGAACAGTGACATGTCCTAGCTCTTCCTTCCCTTTCTTATTTGTTTAATTAACCCGTTGTTTTACACGCAAATGAAGATTTTGGCAGGCATTTTTAAAAATTCATTTTTCAGTTTCTGTTTTGTGCCTTTGTATCAATAATTCCAGTCTTTCTAGTTGCCTCTGTCATTTTATCAATATTTTCATGTCCCTTATTTGTGCTACCTTTATTTAAATGTATTCCTTTACTAAAAAAGTTCTTATTGTTTTTCTGCTAGATTAGTATTAATCAATTTTTTAGATGATTTTGCAAAACACAGATAGTTTATTGCCCTCACTAAAAAATAAGTGTCTGAATAGTTTTCAAAACTTATTTGGTAACCTTTACTTGAGAACTCGTTATATTGAGATAAGAACTTTTGAATGGTAGTGTTCTGGAAAATAAACATGAAGGAAATTTAGTTTTTATTCCTATATAAATCTATATGATTGCATGACCCTTTCTTATACCTGAAGTTCAAACTTCTTATAAGTTGTGTATAAATGCTTCTGCTTCATTTACTTTGTCAGATATTCAGTGAGCTTTTTAAATCTACAAACTCATGATTTTGTTCTGTTTAATACAGGTGTATATTCATATTATATTATTCATTGTAAGTTCTGCTTCATTTTTCTGGGTCTCTTGTTCAGAGAGTCAATTATCTATTGGCTAAATTAATTCATTCACTTATTCAGCAAATAGTGAATTCCATTTTATGCATTATTGATTGTACTAAGTATAGTTTAAATTGTGGGCTTTTAGAATTTTTAAATATTATTGGTTGAGTCCATTATATATCCTTTAAAAGAGTGTATTTATTTTAGCAAACTAGCTCCCTTTTCATGTTGTTATGTTTTGTTCTCTAATGTTATCTCTTATTTCATAGAGCTCATAATTATGGAGTTTATTGAAGATATATAGTTTTATGTGAATTTCAATCCCCCATAACATTTTTCTCTACAGTTTGCAATGATTTCTATTTTACCTTAAAGATCTACTTTTTAATTTTTATTTTATACTATTATTTAAATTAAGACAAATTTAAATTTATCTAGGATTGGTAATTTCTTGTAAACTTAATGGGCAAGTTATCATTACTACCTATCACTCTCCAACATGTTAATGCTAGAATTCTAACATAGTTCTTAAAATGTTGATTATATTTATCACCATTAGCCAGGATTTCTATATACGGTGGTTATGCTACTAATACAACTAATGGACAACAAAGATATTTCATGTTCTTATTGACAAAGTAGAACAGAAATTATTCTGAATAATTTTCATCATTCATTTGTTCTTTCATTGCTTGGTGTAATGTGTGAAATGATGCAACTGAAAATGTCCAGTGTTTCAAGACAAGTTCTGTCTTCCTTCCCCTTATTTCTATCAGCTTTGTTTTTGTGGTAATATGTGCCACTGGTTTTTCACTGCACACCTTGTTTTACTATATTATTATGAGTACAAATACATTAATGTATTTATAAGGAGAAATGACCATGTGGCATTTTCTTAGTCAGTTTAGGATGCTATTAAAAAATACCATAGACTGAATGCTTAAACAATAAAATTTTATTTTTTATGGTTCTGGTGACTGGAAAGTCTAAGACCAAGGTTCCAGTCCATTTGATTCCTGTAGAAGCCCCTCTTTATCGTTTGCAGACTTCTTGCTTTAGCCCCCCTGCATGGCAGAGTCATGTCTTTTCTTATAAGGACACTAATCCCATTCACAGAAGTGCCAGTCTTCTGATATAATTACCTCTCAAAAGCCTCACCTCAAAATACCATCACATTGGAGATTTGAGTTTCAGCATACACAAATATTTGTTGTATAGCAGACATTTAAAGGAGGGTGATCAACCTTGGCTAACACAGATGTTTCACTAATGTAATAGGTGGGAAGGTTTAATCACTCAGTTTGAGATCTCAATGTAAGCAGTGCAATGAGAATATTGCTGTCTGTTCCTACATAAACAGAGTCTAAGAGTTCTTAAATCATAATTTCCAATACTCAATACTTCATATTTCTAATTATTTGTACTAGTCTCTGTGTTTCTGAAGACTTTTACTCCCTGTGTCTTCAAGATTTTCTTTCCTATAGCTTCAGGGGAGATCCTAATTAAAATCAGTAAAGTATAATAGAGAGTGCTAGAAGCTAAGCATTACAATAAAAAACTTCAGAACAAAAATGACTCAGGAATCACAAAATTGAATAATCAAGATGATGGTAATATAAACATCCATAAACTAACTCCCAAAATACTGTATTATTTCTTTCTTTCTTTTTTTTTGTTATTAATGATGGCCATTCTGACAGGAGATAGGTGATATCTCAGTGTATTTTTAATTTGCATTTATTTGATGACTACTGAGGCTGAACATTTTTTCATGTATCTGTTAGCTATTCATACATCTTTTGAGAACTGTCTATTCATATCTTTTGCCCACTTTGTAATGGGGCTGTTTTTTTTTTTTTTTTCTTTTCAGCACGTTTGAGCTCCTTGTAGATCCTAGAAGTTAGGCCTTTGTCAGTTTTTTATTGTCGTTTGCTTAGGTTAATTCAAAAACCTTGTTTTCAAGTTCTGATAACATTTATTCTGCTTGTTCTATCTAGTCCATTGTTAAAACTTCCCACTGCATTTTGTATTTTTCTGAATGATTCTTTTTTTCTAGAATTTCAGCTGTTTTTTAATTAAAAATTTTTTTTAAAAAATTTTTATTATAAAGATGTTGGGTACAATTCAGGGTTAGTTATATAAACATTGATCATACAGGTACCCTTGTTGATGAAGTATGCCCATCTCTACCCTAGCAGTTTTCCTCAACTGCCAATCCCAGCCCTTCTCCCCTGATAGGTTCCCACTACTACCAATCACCTTCTTATGGCATTATAATTGCTCAAGGTTCGTTTATGAGTGAGAACATATGGAACTCTGCTCTTTGTTTCTGTGATAAATCACTGTGTATGATCGACTCCAAATCCATCCAAGGTGCTGTAAAGTCCACATATTTGTCCTTCTTTCTGACTGCATAATATTCCATTGTATATATGTACCACATTTTTTTATCCAGTCCAGCTTCAATAGGCAACACAGTTTTTGCTATTGTGAATTGAGCTGCAACAAACATGCATGTGCAGGTATCTTTTTTGTAGAATAATTTGAGTTCATCTGGGTAAATTCCAAATAGGAATTGCTGGGTCATATGGAAGGTCAATTTCCAGTTCTTTCAGAAATCGCCACACTGTTTTCCAAATAGGTTGTACTAGTTTTTTTTCCCACCAGCAGAGTAGAAGCATTCTTTTTTCTCTGCATCATCACCAGCATCTGTTGTTGTTTGTTTTATTAATGATGGCCATTATTACTGGGGTTAGGTGGTATTTCAATGTGGTTTTGATTTGCATTTCTCTGATGATGAGTGAGGCTGAGCACTTTTTCATGAGTCTGTTGGCTGCCATTATATCTTCTTTTGAGAAGTGTCCGTTCATGTATTTTGCCCACTTTTTAAAGGGGCTGTTTGTTTGTTTGTTTGTTTGTTTTCCATTCAGCATGTTTGAGTTCCTTGTAGAATCTAGATGTTCGGCCTTTGTCAGAGATACAGTTGGCAAATATTTTTTCTCATTCTGTGGGGTGTCTCCCTGCTCTTTTGATGGTTTCTTTTGCTTTGCAGAAGCTCATTAGTTTGATGAGGTTCCCACTTGTCTATCTTATTTCTTAAGGTATTGACCTTTAGGGTTCTGAATAGGAATTAGTTCCCAGTTTCAATTTCCATAAGGGTGACTCCTGCATTTTCTAAGATTCTTATAGTTTGAAGTTTTCTGTTTAGGCCTTTGATCCATTTAGAGTTAATTTTTGTGTCTGGTGATAGGTAGGGGTCCTGTTTCAATCTTTTGCCTGTGGTCAGCCAATTTTCCCAGCACCATTTACTGAATAGCTTCTCCCCTCCTCAGTGGTTGTTATTGGAGGCTTTGTCAAAGAGGAGTTGGTTGAGGAATTGAGGCTTTGCTTCCTGTATCTCCATTCTGTTCTATTGGTCTATGTGCCTATTCTTGTACCAATACCAGACTGTTTTGATTACTGTAGCCTTATAATAAAGTTTGAAGTCTGAAAGTGTGATGCCTCCTGCTTTGTTTCTTTTGCTAAGGATTATTTTGGCAATTCATGGTCGTTTATGTTTCTATATGAATTTCCGTATTGTCATTTCTAGGTCTGAGAAGAATGATGTTGGTAACTTAATGGGTATTGCATTGAATCTGTAGATTGCTTTTGGTAGGGTGGGCATCTTAACAATGTTGATTCTTCCTATCCATGAGCATGGAATATTTTTTCATGTGTTTGTGTCTTTCTTTTTCTTTTGCTTTTCTTGGTTTGTGGCTATTGTGAATGGAATTGTGCTTTTTATGTGGGCGTCTGCCTGCTTGTTGTTCGTATATAGGAATGCAACTGTCTTTTGCACATTTATTTTGTACTATGAGACTTTGCCAAAATCCTTTATCACTGCACACAGTTTTATGACAAATTCTCTTGGATTTTCAAGTTGTAGGATCATATCAGCAGCAAAGAGGGATAACTTGACTTCCTCTTTTCCTATTTGGATACCCCTGATTTCTTTCTCTTGTCTTATTGCCCGAGCTAGGTTTTTCAACACAATATTGAACAAGAGGGGTGAGAGTGGGCAGTCTTGTCTTGTTTCAGTTTTCAGGAGAAATGTCTCTAGTTTCTGTCCATTTAAGCAATATGTTAGCTGTGGGTTTGTGGTAGATGGCACTTAATATTTTGAGTTACATTCCTTCTATACCTAGGTGTTTGAGGGCTTTTATCAAGAAAGGATGTTGGATTTTATCAAAAGCTCTTTCTGCATCCAATGAGATAAACATGTAGCTCTTGTTTGTACATCTGTTGATGTATTTAATTACATTTATGGTCTTGAGAATGTTGAACTAGCCCTACATCCTGAGGATGAAGCCTACTTGGTCATGGTGGATGATTATTGAGATGTGTTTTTGGATTCAATTTGCTAGAATCTTGTTGAGGATTTTTGCATATATGTTAATAAGGGATATCAGCCTGTAGTTCTCTTTCTTTTTTGGATCTTTATCTAGGATAGGTATCAGTGTAATGTTAGCTTCATAAAATGATTTGAGGAGATTTCCATCTTTCTCAATTGCTTGGAATACTTTCATTATGTTTGGTATCAGCTCCTCCTTGTATGTTTTGTGGAATTCTGCTGGAAAGCCATCTGGTCCAGGGCTTTTTTTTTTTTTTTTTTGGAGGTAGTTTTCGTAAGACAGAGTAAATTTTCTTGGTTTTTTTTTGGTCTATTTAGTGTCTCAATGTCTTCTTGATTTAACCTGGGGAGGGTTTTTATTGGCAGACAGTCTTCCATTTCAACTAGGCTATCAAGTTTGCTTCCATATAGTTGTACATAGCAATCTCTGATAATCTTTTGTATTTCTTTGGCATCAGTTGTGATTTGATCTTTTGTATTTCTGATTGTGTTAATTGGCCTTTTTCTCTCATTTTCTTGATCATTCTGGCTAGGGGCCCATCAATCTTGTTAATTCTTTCAAAGAACAAGCTTTTTGTTTTGTTGATGTTTTCTATGATATTTTTATCTTCTATGCCCCGTATTTGGGCTCTTATTTTTGCAGTTTGGATTCTTCTGCTAAAGTTGGGGTTTGGAAGTCTTCTCTTTCCAGTTCCCTTAGGTGACTACTTAGGCTCTCCACTTGTGATCTTTCCATTTTCTTGATGTGTGCTCATAGAGATATAAATTCCCCTCTTAGAACTGACTTCGTGGCATCCCAGAGGTTTTCGTAAGATGTTTCTTCATTTTCATTTGTTTGCAGGAATCTCTCAATTTCTTCTCTGATTTCAGTGTTGACCCATTCGTTGTTCAGCATCATGCTGTTTAGTGTCCATGTCTTTGTTGGCTTTGGGGAAGTGTTGTTGGTTTTCATATTTATTTTTATTACACTGTGGTCTTAGAATGTGCATGGCAAGATTTCAACCTTAGTGCATGTATGTATTTTCAAGTTTCTTGTTGCACTGTATTCTCTGTTGATTTTGTGCTCTGCTGTTCTCTTAAGAAGTATGTGGTCATTCTTTTTTATTTTTTGTATCTTTCTTTCTTCTGTGCTTAATAGCTTTTTAAGTGTCTCTTGTAGAGCTGGTCTGGAAATGGCATAATCTCTTAGGGATTGGATGTCTGGGAAGGATTGTAATTCTCCATCACTGATGAAGCTGAGCTTGGCTGGATAGGAAATTCTTGGTTGAAATTGTTTTTCTTTGAGGACTTTGAATATAGGGTTCCTGTCCCTTCTTGTTTGTAGTGTTTCTGCTGATAGATCTGCTGCTATTCTAATTGGTTTTCCCTGGTAGGGAGTCTGAACTTTCTCTCGTACTGTCTTTAGGATTTTTTTTCTTTTGTGCCTAATTTGTGTAGATGAATTACTATGTGTCTAGGAGTTGGTCTTCTCATTTGATGTCTTGTGGGATTTCTCTTTATTTCTTGTACTTGGTTGGTCACATCTCTGGTGAGATGGGGAAAGTTTTCTTGGATTAACTCCTGGAATACTTGTTCCAAGTAGTTCTCATTTCCCCATTATTCTTCTGGGATATCAATCAGGCCTAGATTCTCCCTCTTGATAAAGCACACATCTCTTGTAGGCTTTGTTCTTTCCTTCTGAGTCTTCTTTCTATGTATTTTACAGGTCATGCTGATTCCATGTTCTGGTCTTCAAGTTCTGAGATTCTTTTCTCAGCTAGATTAATTCTGCTTTCCATGCTTGTCATCTTGTTATTTATTTACTGGATGAAATTTTAATTGCCAGAATCTCTGATACAAGTTCTTTCAGTGTTGCATCTTGTCTTTCTTGAGCCTTATTCACTCTTTCCAACTTTTCCCTAATCCCTGTTGTATTCCAGGGCCAGTTGTTGGTGACTTCCATTGTTTGGGCACTAAGGTCTGATTTCTCAGGAATTTTTGTCTTTGGTAGACTTGGAGTTCCCTGAGGTCTTTCTTTGGCTTTTCCTCATTTGTGATAGATCTCTTGTTTTTTTCTTTGGTTTTGTTATTTAGTGTCAATGGGAGAGGCTTTCCCTTTGATGTTTGCTCAGTCCTCTATTCTTTCCTTATCTGGGCTCTGTGATTTATTTTATTTTGAAATAAGATAACAGATGGGAAGCTTTGCTATCTCTTGTAGTTTTTGAAATCCGAGTAAGTGGGGGAATGGGGCACTAGGAATCAGATGCTACTTGCAAATTAAAATGTTCACTTATTATGGTACGTGTTCCCTGAGATCCATTCCCCACCACCACTCTATATGACCATGCAAAGCAGAAACCAACACACACTACTAAACAATCTGGAATAACAACAAAGTGAAGCACAGCAAACCATAGAAAGAAAACCAAGAAAACTAAACACAGACACACATGCCTAGTACAAAGTAAATAGAGAAGAAAGACAATAAAACCAAAGGGGGAAGAACAAGAAAAATGAAAAAAGAATAAAGAAAAAAAAGGGGAGGATTCAGGTGGAACCCTCACACATATATTAACACACCCCTTAGACTATAAAAAATGAATATTAAAAAAAACCCAGAAGAACACAAGAGCAAAAACCAACAACAAAATCAAAAGATGAACACTCAATCATTCACATACACCCATAAACAGAGAATGACAAATGCGGAGGTCCAGACTCCACAGAGCAGGGCCTGAGGTGGGGGGAGGGAATGAGAAAGAAAGACAAGAGACAGCAGGATTGGGAGGTCTCTCCCCTCAGTAGGTGAGAGCCCATTTATTATTTAGCATGCTTCTTATATAGGGCAAAGCTGTTCAAGGGATTATTGTAAAAACGAGCAGTATCAGCTTTTGGACCAGGCATCTGGGCCAGGTGTGACTGATGTCATGTCACTCTGCTTTATTATAAAGTAACAAATCAAGGTTAGGGGCTATGAGCAAACCACAGTGGAATGATGTTGTTACTAGAAGGCGAGCTGTTCTGTGTTTATCATTTTTGTACCTAGGGTTTTATTGTAGCTAAGACTTTATCTGTACTATGTGCACCTGGATGTGTGGGCATTCAAGACACTGCTTCATGTAGCAGGCTGCATTCCTCACAGTCAGCCTTTGGCTAGGATGCACAGCTTCCAAGCGAGACCTTACCTACGAGCTTGGGGTACTCAAGGCCCACTACTTTTTACATAGAAGGCTGCATCCCTCACCTGCCTTTGGCTAGAATGCAGAGCTTCCAGGCGAGACCGTTGCCTACAAGCCTGGGGTAAACAAGGCCTACTACAGTGGCAGTGCTTGTCTGCTCCCCACATTACATCTGCTCCGAGATGAGGGAGTATAGGCTTGGTTCCTTGAACACAAGCCAAGAACACAAGGACCTTGTCAGCTTATGCTCTGGTCTCCTTCAGACAAATAAAAGAATAAAGAAACAGAAAAAGAAAAGAAAAAAAATTTGGAGGGGGAGATTGATGCAGATCAAAGTCTAACATACACATTCATGCACAAAGGAAAAATATTTTAAAAATAGTTGAACTAACAGAAAAATTTTAAAATTTAAAACTAATTGAAAATTTATACACAAAACAGAACAAAACAAAAACAAACAAACAAAAAAGCCCATCTTCTTGTGGCAGGCTCTCTAATCAGATCTCTCCTGCAGAGCTACTTCTTTCACTCTCTTCTCAGGGAACAAAGTAGGGAAGGAGGTGGGGCAGTGGAGGTGGGTGGGGCTGCAGTACTCCCCTCCCACTCTCATTTGGTTGAGGAGATCTCTGTGGGGATGTACAGGATAGTCTCTTCTCCAGGTATGTACTCTCACAAGGTTGCCCCAGCCAGGTCTATCCTGGAATGGGGTTCTCCTATTGTGACCAGTGTCCAGGTTCCATCTAGGTTTGTCCCTCTCAATCATGGTCCAGCTGTGTGGGTCTGAGGTTCACAGAATTTCTGGGGAGGAGGGGGTTTGGGTCAGTCCCAGGCTCACCAGTGATCTCTTTGGAGTTCTTCCTCTCCTTTTCTGGCCACACCCTTTGTCCCATGGCTGGATCATGGTAGGGGGTGTAGTACCTGGACCTCAGCACTCATCAGGTCCCTCTGAAGTTTGTGCTTTCAGAATATTTCCTCTGGACCATAATCAAGTCCTGCTTAGCTGATCTTGCATTCACAGAGATTGGATATCTGAACTCCATCTGCAGTCGCTTCCAGCTCCCTACCAGGTGCTAATGTAGTGAGGCAAAGCCTAGAGCAGTCTCTCTCCTACTTCAGTGGTGAGGGAGCACCTGGGGCAATAGTTTGTCCAAACTGCTTAGGCAACAAGATGGAGGCTGCAGGAGAACTGGACAGGTCAATGCAAATCTCTGCCTGGAAAATGGTTTCGGTGGGTGGCACCCCACCAGGCATGGATTCCTGTTGGGATTCCCCAATGCTATCTCTCCAATAATCCGATCCTGTGCTCCAGCGGATGCGGTATGACTGGTGATGGTGTGTGCCTGTTGCCAGGTGCTGGGAATCAGCTGGATTAAGCAGGCTTTTCTCAGGAGCATTCCCACCGGCAGACGATGTTTCTGCACGTGATCTTGCAAGCTGTACTCTAATTTCAGGGCAGTGGGGGCTTGCAGTCACTCTCAGAGGGGTGACCCGGGTGCATGCACCCATGTCCCCACAGAAGGACTTTCACGCTCCCACCAGTGCCCGCCTGCTCACGCAGAGAGTCTTTATTGACACTTGCCTCCACAGCGATTCTTACAGCATGACCTGTCAGCGGCAATCTTAAACTCTGCCCCCCAATAATGTCTTATTTCTATTGTGTATGCTCTGAACTTAGAGTTTTGGAAAATTATATTTTTCTATTTTTATTACACAGAAAATGTGATGATGACAAGTTGGACTCATCTTCTTGGTTAAAGTTATTTGCAAATATCCCTTAGATGAATAATTTTTGGATTAAAGGACTTTCCGCTATTCTGTGTGATACAAAGTATAGAATTAATTGAATGTGAATTACTAGCATTGCCATTTTCATTTACGTAGATAAATAAAATTTATTGTTCACTATGATATAGTGTGCAAAATAACCCATCTAGCTTTATTAGGGTGTCAATAATAACTGTCATAAAAGTGCCACCTCGTATGATAATTGAAGAATAAAGAGTTCCCATACTCCTATCCATCCTCAGTGCATGAATCAATAGAAAAAAAATAATGGGAATCCTTCAAAGGAATATGCTTAATTATCATTGGATAGTGTGTGATAGAACTTGAATAGCAATCAAATGCAAAATGAACAAATTTGACATATATTAAAAAGTAATTTAACCTTGTCAAAATGAAATGCCTATCAAATAACCACATAGGAAATCAATAATAAATTGATTGAACAACACTATAATGACTTGATCAGTGCTGTAAACAAATTAGACCTAACAGATGTGTCCCCAGCACTCTATGCAACAGGAGCATAATATTCATTCTTCTCAGGTTTTCATGAAACGTTCTCTTGAATAGACCATAAGTTATGTGATAAAACAATTTTTAAATTTAAAAAAGATTGAAATAGACTAAGTACAGTGGCTCACATCCATAATCCCAGTATTTTGGGGGGCTCAGTTGGGAAGATAGCTTGTGGCTAGGCGTTCAAGACCAGATGGGGTAACATAATGAGAGCTATCCTCTACACAAAATAACTTTTAGAAATAGCCATGAATTGTAGGATAATTCTGTAGTCTTAGCAACCCTAAAGACTGAGGTGGAAGAATTACTTGAGTCCAGGAGTACGAGGCTGTGGTGAGCTGTGGTCCTGCCAATGCAATCCAACAGGGTGACAGAACAAGAACTTATTTCTAAATAAATAAATAAATACATAAATAAATATGTAACTAAATAAATAGTGAAAGAGACTGAAAGAATGTGAATTATAATTACTTATCACAATGAAATAAAAATGAATATAAGTAACAGAAATGAAGGAGAAAA
This sequence comes from Carlito syrichta, assembly GCF_000164805.1. Classification (NCBI taxonomy): domain Eukaryota; kingdom Metazoa; phylum Chordata; class Mammalia; order Primates; family Tarsiidae; genus Carlito; species Carlito syrichta. The sequence goes on along the minus strand of NW_007257528.1, from coordinate 104,819 downwards.
AGTCACAAATATGTGGAAACTAAACAGCACTCTCTTAAACAATTGACAAAGATTCCCTCTTCAGTTAAACTTTAGCTAGATTCCTCTGACCTCTGTCTTTTACTAGGCTTCAACCTTGGCTTACAGAGCTCAATTTTAGCAAGCAATCCTGCACACTCTGTTTATCAAGAACCCCTCACCCTTGATATCTGATAATCCTTGGTCTGCCAGAAAACAAACAAACAAACAAACACTATTATATCAGTTTAGAAAAAAAAGTCTGTCAACTGTTGGTATTGATTCTTGGTAATCTCACATCTACTGACCCCCTCATTTATTCATTACCTGTAAATCAGCAGCTGCATTTGCTCTATTCAGAACTGATCTCAGATTGATACTGAAGTCTTTCTTCCCTACTCTAACAGCACAAGTAAAATTTGTCTTTACATTTTAACAAGTGTTCCGTGTAAAATTGTTCCTTTACTTAATATGTCAAAAGAGAAATCAGAATAAAAATTAGAAAATATCTTAAAACAAATAAAAATGAAAGCAAAAGACACCAAAATGTATGGGATGCTGGGAAATCTAAGAGAGAGATTTATAGTTATGAGCATGTTAAGGCTGGGGGCAGTGACTCATGCTTGTAATTCTAGCACTTTGGGAGGCTGAGTAGAGAGTATTGCTTGAGACCAGGATTTTGAAATAAGTCTGGGAATATAGTGAGACTCCATCTCTTCATTTTTTTTAAATAGCCAGGAGTGGTGGCATACACCTATTTCCAGCTACTCAGCAGACTGAGCTAGGATAACCATTTAAGCCCAGGAGATTGATTCTGCAGAGAACTGTGATCATGTCACTACACTCCAGTCTGGGAAACAGAGTGAAATTCTGCATGAAGTAAAAATTGTTAATAAAAAGAAAAAAAAAATATGGAAACAACCAAACTTTATACCATAAGGAACTAGAGAAAGAGCAAACAAATCTTTAAGCTAGGAGAAGTAAGAAAATAAATATTAGAATAGAGATAAACTAAATAAGGAAGAGAAAAACCATAAACTAAAAGTTTTTTAAAAAGATCAACAACATCCACAGACCTTTATCTAGATTAAATAATTAAAAAAGAGATGTCTTAAGTAATAGTGAGAAAATTACTATAAATTTTGCAGAAATAAAAATAATTATAAGATAAAACTATTCATAATTCATAAAAAGATACAACTTGCCAAGATGGAATCATGAAGAAATAAAAAATAATCGGAATACAACTCTAATAATAAAGAAATTGAATCAGTAATCACAAAACTCCCTGCAAAGAAAATCCAAATCCATGGACCAGATGCCTTAACTGATGTATTATATCAAGTATTAAGGAAGAATAAATGCCAGCTTTATTCAAACATGCCAAAAATTGGAAAGGAAAGAACACTTATTCCATTAGTCTAGTATTGTTCTGATAATAAAGCCAGGCAGAGAAAACAAAATTAAAAAATCAATATTTCTTATATATTTTATTTTAAAAATTTTAACAAAATACTAACAAATCTAATACAACTGCATATTTAAAAGATTATAACCACTAGAAAATGAAATTTATTCCTAAAATTCCAGAATGGTTCAACATACTAAAAAAAAAAAAAAAAAAGCCAATGTAATATACCGTATTAACAGAATGAGAAAAAAAAAAATTAAGTAACCTGATCATCTCAATTGATGCAAGAAAAAACTTTACAAAATTTCACACCCTTTCATAAGAAAACACTAAAGAAGAAATAGAAAAATAAATATTAAAAAATAAAGACTACATGTGAATAACATTATATTAAATGGTGGAGTCAATATTTTTCTAAGATCGAATAAGGATGCACACGTTTATCATGTCTATTCAACATAATATTGGACACGCAAACTAGAAAGAAGTGAAAAGTATATAAATTGGAAAAAACAAGCAAAGCTGTCTTTGTTTTCAGATAATATTTTATTTTTATTTATTTTTTTGAGTTGGAGTCTCACTTGGTCGCCCAGACTGGAGTGCAGTGGCCGCTCCCGACCACTGCAGTCTCGCCTGCTGGGCTCCGGCG
>NW_007257528.1:90335-102742 GCF_000164805.1 Carlito syrichta | reverse complement strand
TTGATTTATTGTAGAGATGAGGTCTCGCTGCCCAGGTGGGTCTCGAACTCGTGGGCTCAGACAATCCACTCACCTCAGCCTCCCAAAGGTGCGGGATTACAGGCTGAGCCACCGAGCCCGTCTTGGATAATATGTTTTGACATATAGAAAATACTAAAGTATCTACAAATAAACTATTAGAGTGAAAAAGTAAATACAGGGTAAAAGATCAAAATGAAAAGATCAGATATATTTCTACACAATAGCAATAGCAATATGAAAAGGAAATTATTGAAACAATTACATTTACAATAGTGCACACAAATGTTTACAGCTGCACTATTCACAATAGCAAAAACATGGAACCAATGATACTGCCCATCAAAAGTCGACTGGATAAAGGACATGTGGTACATAGACATAATAGTGTGTTACACAGCCATAAAGAAGAAAAAAATTCATGGACTTCACAGCAAATTATATGGATTTGGAGACCATCATACTTAATGATCTATCCCAGATACACAGACCTGAATATTGCATATTCTCTCTCATAAATAGAACCTGAACTTTAGTGACATTAACACAAGGGAGGGATCAGCAGTCACTGGACACTGCCAGCAGAAGCTTACAGCAACACAATGAGTACCTGGCCCCAAATCAGGAGAAGTGAGAACCAGCTGGAAGTCCAAACTTCACCTGCATGAAATCTACACGTATAGCTAATCCTGACTTGTACCACATATCTCTATAATAAAATAAGATATATTTTTTAAAAATAAAGGAAAGAATAAAACACCTAGGAATAAGCTTAACCAAGGAATAAAAATATGTGTATACCCAAAACTGCAACACCTTGTTGATGAAAATTAGAGAAGATATAAATAAGTGGAAAGAAATCTTGTAGTCACAGATTGGAAGACAATATTTTAAAGAAGTAAATACTACCCAAAGTGATTACAGATTTAATGCAATCCCTATCAACATTCCAATGCGTTTTTTTTTTTTTTACAGAAATAGAATATCTCATTCTATAATAAAATTCATATGGAATCTCAAGAAACACCAGATAACCAAAAACAAACAAACAAACAAAGCTTAAGAAACAACAAAATTGGAGGAGTTACATTTCTTAATTCAAAATTTACTACAAAGCTACAGTAATCAACAGAGTGATACTGGCACAATGAGATATGATTTTGCATCTATCAGAATGGTTATTTTTTTTTTAATGGAAAAACTTTTGGCAAGGATATGGAGAAATTGGAACACTTGGTCATTGCCCTTGGTAACGAAAAATGGTGCATCCACTGTGAAAAATAGTATGATAATTTCTCAAAAAGTTAAACACAGAATTAACAAATGCTCCTTATATCCACTCTAGTCATTTGCCCACAACAGTTGAAAACTGGTACTCTAACAGATGTTTGTACACTGATGTTCATTGTAGCATTATACACAATACCCAAAATGTGAAAACAACCCAATGTCCATTAATAGATAATGGATTAAAAATTGTAGTATATCAATGCAATGGCATATTACTCAGTCTTAAAAAATCTAATACATGCTGCAAAATAGTACAATCTTGGAAACATCATTCAAAGTAAAGTAAGCTAGACCCAAAAGGACACGTATTGTATAAATTCATTTATAGAAAGTATACAGATTTGCTAAATTTATAGAGACAGAAATTGGAGTGATGGTTCATGGGGAATAACAGGATGAGAAACGGGGAGGTAGTATTTTATAGGTATAATTTTTGAGTTGTGGAAGATGAAAAAGTTCTGAAGATGGATGGTGGTGATGGTTGCACACGAATGTGAATGTACCTAATACTATAAAATGGTACACATAAAAATAGTTAAAATAAAAAATTATATGTTATATATGTTATACCACAATAAAAATTATATTCAAAACTTAAATGAATAAATTAAATGCATAAGATACATTAATACTTAAGATGAAAGGTACTAAAATACACAACACAACTAGGATTAAATCACGGTTTATTATTAGAGTAAATATCAATTATCTTAATTTAGGGGAACCTTGAGAAATGAAGGTTTGTTTTACTTCACCAGGTAAAGAATCACAACCAACTGAGATGTTTGCTGAAAGGAAAAAAGAAAAAGAAAAACACACAAAACAAATAGTGGAAAGTTTTTATAAATTATAACTGTCATAATGTGACCAGTTATAAAAATGAAGACTGTAATTATATGTATTTTCTCCTTATTTTGTGATAATATGTGTGTGTATGTGTGTGTGTGTGTGTGTGTGTGTACATGTATCAAGTGAATTTTTTTTATATTTCTTTATCATGTAACATAAGATATATTGACTTTATATCATAGCATTTAAGTTATGGAATATCAAGGCGAAGAAAACACATTACTCAAATGACTATCACTCAAGGGCTTTACCTCTTCTTTTGGGGACGAGGTTAGTACATACTCACTTGTAGGCATTATAGTTGTAGGCAATATGGTTATATATATGTTTATAATATGTTTTATGAGAACAAAATATGAATCGTTTATTAAAGTATACAAAATATAATTGACAACTAAAGTATATGACATAAAATGTTCTCAATAACTGCAATCAAAATATATTTCTTTTTTTTTTTTATTGAGTTGGAGTCTCACTCCATCACCCAGGCTGGAGTGCAGTGGCAGGCTCACAACCACCCCAGTGTCGACCCGCTGGGCTTAGGTGATCCTTCTGCCTCAGCCTTCCAAGTAGCTGGAATTATAGGTGTGTGCTACCACACCCAGCTAATTTTTTGATTGATTGTAGAGATGAGGTTTCACCAAGTTTCACAGGCTGTTTTCAAACATGTGGGGTCAGACAATCTCCTCTACTAAGTCTACTTACATGCTGGGATTACAGGCTTGAGCCATTGCACCCAGCCCAAAATATATTTCTTAAATTGTTTCTGAAATAGAAATTCATTAGTCTATTAATGAACTTCAGGTTTCATGCAATTAAACCTTCCAAATACCTCATGGTATACTGTACTAGTCAGGGTTCTCCAGAGAACCAAAACCAATTGCATATATATTTAAGAAAAAGAAAGAGATCTATTATAAGAAATTGGCTCATGCAATAATGGAAGTAGGGAAGTCCCAAAAATTGCAGTCAGCAAGCTGAATGTCAGGAGAGTCAATTATGTAGCTTTAGTCTGAGAACAAAGGCCTAAAAACAAGGAGCCACTTCTGATGTGAATTTGAAGTCCTCAAAAGTATTAGAGCTACTTGTGCAAGTTCCAGTCCAAAAGCCAATAGGCTCAAGTCTCAAGAAGAGTTAATTTTTCAATTCCATTCAAATGTCAGTGAAATATTCATTCTCTGTTCAAGCAGTCAAGAGTTTGCTTATTCAACTTTTTTGTTCTATGACTTAATGAGCCTCTCCACCCCACATTAGGACAGTTTGCATTACTCAGTCTACCTATTTAAATGTCAGTCTCATCCAGAAACATTATGACAGACACATTCAGAATAATGTTTGACCAAACACCTGGGCACCATCTGACCTAGTCAAGTTAACACATTAAATCAACCATCACAAGTTGACCCATAGCAACTTGGCAATCATATGAATCTCTCTAAACCATACACAACCTTCAAATAAATACAATAGCAAGGTCAAGCTTATGCCCAATATAATACAACTATACTGCCTACAAGTGAAAATGCACTAACCTCTTCCCCAGAAGAGGCAAAGTCCTTGAGTGATATTCATTTGAGTAATGTTTTTTTCTTCTCCTTGATATCACATAACTTAAATGCTATGATATAAAGTCAATATATCTTATGTTACATGATAAAGAAATATAAGCAAACAAAAATACTTGATACACACATAAACATATTTATAGCAAAATAAGGAAGAAATATGTATGATAATTACAGTCTTCATTTTGATAACTGGTCGCATTATCACAGCTATAATTTATAAAAACTTTCCACTAGTCATTCTGTTTTCTTTGCTTTCAGCAAATAACTCGGTTATGGTTCTTTACCTGGTGGAGTAAATCAAGCCTTCATTTCTGAAGGATCTGGACTATCAGTAGTTTTCCTGCATTAGATTCTTACAGCTTTCCATTGACTTTAATCACAGGGCATGATAATACTAAGAGATAGGCTTAGGGGTTTGCATTCTAGATATGTTCATTTTTACTTCCATGGTAAAGTAGTCTAAGTTTCCCTTAGTAGCCAGGATCAGGAACACTAGCCAACACAGTAATTCCCTTTTTTTGTCTGTTGATTCAGAGGTATGAAGAGCACAAAGTGACCTGAAAATAGTTTTACTTTACAGTTCAATATAATCATTGTTATGTCTCCTAGTGTGGAATGCACTTAGGACCCAAGACATCCAACCAGAAGAATATAACATCCCAGAAATAAGAAGCAACAATTTTGCTAATGGGTCACTAGGGAGAATAATGGGTGGCACCACTTTCATTTCCACCTTTTGATTCCTAAATCTATAAATCCTGGTTGTGAATAAAATAGAACTATACATTGAATGCTAATTCAGAGCACATATAGCCTTCTGCAGAGGTTTTCAAGTCTTGTAAGGCATTGCCACCTAGCTGGTTCTGTAACTGAGTCTTCAAAACACCATTTCACCATTCTTTTAAGTCAACTGCTTCAGGATGGTGAGAAGCATGATAAAATAAATGAATTCTACAGTCAATGGGTCCATTGCTGCATTTCATTTGCTATGAACTGAATTCCTTGATCAAAAGCAGTTTTATGTGGAATATCATGATGGTGGATAAGGTTATCTAGTCCATGGATGGTAGTTTTGGCAGAAGCATTGCTCAAAGAGAAGGCAAATCTGTATCCAAAGTATGTGTCTATTACAGTAAAAACAAAATGCTAGACTTTCCATGATGGGAGGGGTGTACGTATTCAATCTGTCACCAGGTAGCAAATGGGCTGATCACCCTGGGGAATAGAGCCATATTGGGTACTCATTATTGTTCTCTGCCACTGGAAGAGTGGGCATTGCTGCAGTAATAGTAGCCAATTCAGCCATGGTGAGTAGAGGTCCATGTTGCTGAATCGATGCATAACCTTCATACCTGTTACCAAAACCACTATGTTCATAACCAATTAGGCAATGACAATGGTGACTAGAAAAACAGACTGAATAACATCCACTAAACAAATCAACCTATGGACTTGATCATTAAAATTATTTTCTGCTGTGTTTACGCTCTGGTTAACATTCACATAGGACACAAATATCATCAAAAATTTTTGGCCACTCAGAGAGATCTATCCAAATACTTCATCCCCAAATTTCCTTGTCACCAATTTTCCAATCATGGTTTTTCAAAGTCCCTGACCATTCAGTTAAACCATTGACCACAGCCCATGAAGAGTTGTATAGCATGTCTGTCCGTTTCTTCCAGCAAAGTAAAAATCAGGGGCACTATATCTGCCCACTGGGAGGATTTCCCTTATCCATGGTCCTTCAATGACATCCCCATAAAGAGTTACAGTGTTCGTTTTCTGGTGCTGACTGAATAACATGCAGAACCATCTGAAAAATTGACTTGAGTCTTCATTTTCTCAGTAAAGTGCTCATAGAGAATTCCCCATGAGGCTATGGGTACAGGTTGGTAGAGACAAGGCAATGTAGCAGGAGTATAAACCATAAGCATTTGGGCCACTTCTTCACATGACTTACTCATGCCTTCAAGACCTGCTTGAGCCCAATCACATACATACCACTTCCACTTGAATTGATGGAGTGCTGTTGTGTACACCCATCTTTATGACGTGGTGTGTCAGATAACACTCAGTTTATGAAAGGCAGTTCAAGTTGCATGGAAACTTGGTGATCCATAGTCAAGTATCCAGTTTCTACTAAAGCCCAATAGCAGGCCGAAAAAATGCCTCTAAAAAGGAGGATGGTTATCTGCGGATGATGGCAGGGTCTTGATACAAAATCCTAAAGGCCTCCTCTGTGATTCACCTGGGGCCTGCCAAAGACTCCAAACATCATCCCTATATGCCACTGATACCTCAAGTGTCATTGGAAGTGCTGGATCATATGCCTCAAGTGGCACAGCAGCTTGTACAGCAGCCCAGATCAATTGTGGTGACTTTTTTCAGATGCATACCACAAAATAGCTGAACCTTATAAACATTATTCAGAGTAAAGTAAGCTAGACAAAAAAGGACATGTATTGTATAACTTCACTTATATAAAGTTTCTGGGCTGCACTCAAAATTAGCAACTTTTTATGTCACTCAGCAGATGAGCCAGATTAACACACACAAATGAGCAGTATTTTTTCCTCCAAATCTGGAGGCTTATAAAGCATTATGTCCCTTTTTGGAGTGTAGGAGAAGCCAGATGCAACCATTTTTTATTCACCTTTGAAGGGTTATCTGGACATGCTCCACACCACTTGACCCTTAGTAATATTACTGACATAGACAGTCCCTAAACTTTAGTTGGATTTGTTGACTACCCTCTTACATACAAATGTCTCTAAGTCTAAAGTAGTTGCTACTTCTTGTACACTAGGTCTAATCAGCATAATGTTCATCAATGTCATGGCATGAAAAAATAAGAAAGATCCTTAAAAAACTAAATTATGGAAAAGGAGGAAGAATTGATGTATCTTTTAAGTAGGACAGTGAAGATGTATTGCAGGCTATGCTATATGAAAGCAAAATGTTTCTGGTGGTATTTACTAACAGATATCAAGAAAATGGCATTTTCCAGATCAATAGCTATATATCAGGTTCTAGGGGATCTGTTAATATACTCAAGCAATGAAACTACATCTGCCACAGCAGTTACAATTGAAATCACCATATGGTTAAACTTGTAATAATCCACTGTCATTATTCAATAACTATCTTCTGCACAGGCCAAATAGAAGACTTGAATGAGAATGTAGTGGGAATCATAACATCTGTATCTTTCAAATACTTAATGATAACACCATTTTCCACAGTTCTTCCAGGAATGTGACATTTTATTGGGTTTTCTATTTTACTGGGTAAAGGCAAAACTATTGACTTCTACTTAGTCTTTCCCACCATAATAGTCTTAACCAATAGGTCAAAGAAGCAATGTAGAAATTCTGCCAGATACTAAGCTTGTTTGTTCCAATTATGGGTTCTGAAAATGGGTAGTAACCAAAGGATATGTCGAGTATTAGGAAAGCCAATTTTTTTTTTTCGAGTCCAAATGCAGAAAAAGACTAATGTGCCATCTTAAGCAGCCAGGCAGGAGTTCCTGCTTACTCAGGCTTTTTCTTCTAGTCAGTTCTTTATTTAATTAGATAAGACTTGTATACATTAAGGAGAGGAATCTATTTTATTCAGTCTACCAATTGAAATGTTAATCTCATCCATAAACAACTTCACAGATTCACCCAGAATAATGTTTCACCAAATGTCTGGGCATGCCATGGCCCATCAAGTGGACATATAAAATTAACCAGTTCATATGTATAAAACCTTGTCTTGATCTTAGGAATCAAAATATTCAGTTTCTCCTTCCTGTACCTGTGCATTTAGTCTCTTTTCATTACTCATTAGAATTCTACTTTTTTTCAGGAAACGAAAAAATAAAAACAGTAAGTTTAAATTAAAATAATTCACCTTACTAAGTTCTTAATGACAAAAAGACAAATGCAGACTAGCTCTTGGGTATCATATTTTAAACAGTGTAATTACAAAAGCATGTGTCCTTTAAAACAAATCGTTGAAACATTCACACTGGCATTGAACTGTTACCTCTAAAATTACTATCTTAAATACTTAGATTAGAAATGGAATATATACAAAGGCAAAAAAAATTGAAGAAATTTATTTTCCACAGATTTACTCAACAAGAATTGTTAAAGTTCTTTGGGCATCAAAAATATATTACAAGACAATGAATTGAACCCATACAAAGAAAAAATGAAATCAGAAATGGAACAAATAAATGTAATGTATGACAATCTTTGTTTAAACTTCTGTATACTGCTGTATAACATAACTGCTTAATGTAAAAGCAGTAGTAATGTACTGAGTGTTCATAGAATATATAAAAATGAAATGATGACAGCAATGTTGAGAGAGATAGAAAGAAAAAACTTTTATAAAATCTGTTTTTTTTTTTTTTGAGTTGGAGTCTCACTCGGTCCCCCAGTCTGGAGTGCAGTGGCTGCTCCCGGCCACCGCAACCTCGACCTGCTGGGCTCCGGCGATCCTTCCGCCTCAGCCTTTGGAGTAGCCGGAATTACAGGCATGCGCTACCACGCCCGGCTGATTTTTTGATTTATTGTAGAGATGAGGTCTCGCTTCCCAGGCGGGTCTCGAACCCGCGGGCTCAGGCAATCCACTCACCTCAGCCTCCCAAAGGTGCGGGATTACAGGCTGAGCCACCGAGCCCGGCTTATAAAATCTTTTTACCCAGTGTAAAAACAAAAGAAATGGGACATAGACATATTGGCATGTCTTCTTAGACATGTACGTACTCCTGTTCCTCCACCCAAACTCATTTGTGAAGAACTCATTTTGACTTACTCATGTATATAAAAATTTACAGTGTCTACAAACCTACATCTTCAAATATGGCATTTGGCTGACCATTCTGATTTTAACCAGTAATGTTGATGCTATTTAGACATACCCAAGTTGAATAATTTAAATTTGTATAAGTGATACAAGACTGTGAAGAAAAATATACATGCAAATGAAGTTTCCTCATCTAGCAGTCTTTTGTGGCATTTCAATTATCCAACTTGATGGCTTGAAGATGAAGAAAATTGAGTTTTTCAGGCTACTAAGGGTTTGGTTTCCAAGAAGCAGAAAGTGAAAGTAATGATTCGCATTTACTGAATTTGTAAAAATCAATGTATATATCAGCATGCAAATTTATTACTTACATTTGGAAAATATTTTGCAGTAAATAGAATACAATACAAAGGATTTAAAAAATTCTAAGGTCAACATTTATTGGGCAACTGAGTTAGTAATCAGAAGATAAATTAATGATCATGAAATCAGAATAAATAATATTACTTTTGGGAAGCAATTTATCCACATTCTCTGTACATTATCTGTAATGTAGGAACTATGCCTTATTCATCTTTCTACTCAGTACTAAGACCAGTGTGTGGTTCTCAGTGAGTGCTAAATAAATATTTTTTAATTACTGGATTCTGAATTACCATTCTCAGATTCACTCATTTAATCAAGCATATTAATGCAATGCATAATATGCTTGATTAAATGAGTGAATCTGAGAACAGTAATTCAGCATCAAGTAATTAATCAGGCATATTATATATTGATATTAATATGCTTGATTAAACATATTATTGGCATGTGTTTTGAAAGATTAAATTATATTTCAATTTATGTTTTATGATCTTTGGCAGTCCTCTATTATCAGTTGACAATGTAATATACTCCCCTCAAATTGATATTGTATTAAACTGGGAATGTGATACTTAGAATCCTGTAATGTTTAGTTTTAATAATTAAAAAATATCAGTAAAAATAAAAAAATTAACTAATGTATCACTTTGAAGTATTTTGACTGACAGGATAGAGTTTGTTATTTTGAAAACACCATCTATACCCTTAGTTCAGGAGAGTATGGCATCAATGCTTGGAATGAGTTAAGGTAAAGGATTTGAAATGGTGTAAGAAAACCATTCTCTCCAGTGTTCTTTTACTGATTCTAACATCTGATTCATGTAGTATACTAGGATACCAAATGCATCCTAGTGGAATTGATGCAAACTTGCAAAAGTGTTTTAGAAGGCACATCAAACCCCCATCTATTAGAGTCAAATAAAGACTTGAATTCTGGTGGCCAATGCATTTTAAAGAACGTTAAAATAATTATGTGTAATGTAATAGAAGTGCAAAATTATAATAGGATACTAAGAATGGGAACGACCTTTTCATCTCAATAAATGAGGTCAATTCTATGGTACAATTGAATATAATGCAGGTAAAAAAAAAAAACAGCAACATGTTTCCATTAAAAATGTAAAAGCTTTTACACTTTTAATAATAGTTAATCCATTACCAGACATCGTATTCATTTACTCAAAACTTAAATGGTGAGATTTTAAAGACATTTAGCAAAATGCAAACAAAGGGTTGAGGCTTTCCTTTTTAGCCTATTGAGTCATATGATGCAATATGACATTTTTATTTGTGTAGAAAATTTTAGGTACTTAAAATGATGAAGTACCATATGAATTAAATAAGTCAGCAGATGTATTCATATACAAAGCATTTGAGTAGAAAAGGGGAGAGGGAGTGTAATGTTGCATGCTGGCCCCTTTTTACTTGTTTGACTCATTTTTTCTAAAAGTAACATTTTATTTTCTCATTTGACAAGAAAAAAAGCTTTCATGCCAGTGCAAATTGAATAGTGGTAAATGATATCATAAAGAACAGGAATTTGAAAGAACGTTTTAATGATTTACAAATATATGAATGTAGTATTCATATAATATAGGACCCAGATGGGCTTTAATTTCCACTACTTTGCCTTTTTTTTTTTTTTGTATTTAAGTCCAAACCAAGCTTAATCTTTAGTAAGTTCTGCACATTAAGAGAAATTCAAACAGAAACCAAGTATAGATCTGATTCTTTTGCAAATAACTCTCTTAGTGGCATACCATTAAGGAATTATGGAGCTAGGCTCAGTGGCTCAGTTTGTAATCCCAGCACTTTGGGAAGTTGAGGCGAGTGGATTGTCTGAGCCCGGGGGTTCGAGACACACCCGAGAAACTTGGCGAGACCTTGTCTCTACAATAAATCAAAAAACAAGCTAGGTGTAGTAGCGTACACCTGTAGTTTTGGCTACTTGGAAGGCTGAGGCGGAAGGATCGCTGGAGCCCAGCTGCGGTGGCCAGGAATGTGCTACTGCACTCCAGTCTAGGCGACAGAGTGAGACTCCAACTCACACACACAAAAAAGGAATTATGGTTCCTTGAACCACTATATAAGACCAGCAATCAGTTGTGGCACAACATTTAACAATACTTACCTACCTATATAATTTATAGTGACTTACGCCTGTATTGGGTCGCTGATTAACTACAACATGATATTGTCTTATAACTTATGTAATGTAGAATAGGTTAAGTGACATTACTATTTGTTTCAAATTTAGAAACACCTGGAAAAAGTGGGAATAGTGATAATATAATATAACATAATATAGCATGACATAATATAATATGAGTTTTAAAATGGTATCTTCTATTTAAGTCAAGATATATTGTCTTTTTATAACGAGTAATTCAGAGAATATATAAATAAAACATTTTATTTTAGTTATTTAAAACATTGTCAAGAGAAATGTTTCCTCCACATAGAGGTGAGAGTCATCAAACATGTACAGATTTTTATGCATTTGAGAATTTTAAAAATATCTGGTAAATTTTACCTGTATATTGAATTTATATTTGCTTTAGTTTTATGTAACTTTATATGTAAACAAGGAGAAGTGAAACGTAACAGAGGAGCCATAAAAACTTCCCACATACTAACAAATAGATGTTTCAAGCAAACAAACAACAATTAAACCAAAAACTGGATAATCCAAATGACACAATAAATTTGGCATAAACTTTTTCTACACAAAGGATACATATCATTTATTTATTCTTTAAAGAAACATCAAACTTTTTTATGTTGGACAAGAATCTAGGGTCTAAAGATGATAAAGCATGACAAATATTGTTACTATGGATTTTACAATTAAGAGGAAAAGAAAAGGTTTATGTTAAACTGAGATGATTGTTGCAAAGGTGAAGCACAAGATGCATTAGTAGTGTAAAATATAGGCTTTATCTATGGAAATAATTTTAATAATATGTGATAAACAAGATTCACTGGACAAATAAGAAGATGAATTTATTCAGTCTATTGCAATAGAAAGAATCTTAAAGTTTCTTAAAAGAATAAATAAATGATAAAATAAATAAACCTCAATGAAAAGAAAAGTACAATGGGGTTTTATAGAGGCAACTAAACTAGGAAGCCATTGAGGAAGGACAGAGATGGGTCTTAGAATATAAGAGAGCTGGGTGATCCTTTCCATTAACCATTTTTTCAAAACACCAAATGGGAGATTTTTTCCACAATTGCTGATTTTCAGAAATACAAAACTCAGATAAAGTTCAGCATTGGAAGTTTCTCCTTGTTCAAACAAATTAATATCTTTTCTCACTAAAAAACTCAGAAATAAAGCCGGGCTCGGTGGCTCAGCCTGTAATCCTGCACCTTGGGAGGCTGAAGTGAGTGGATTGCCTGAGTCCCGCAGGTTCAAGACCCGCCTGGGCAACTTGGCGAGACCTCATCTCTACGATAAATCAAAAAATCAGCCGAGCGTGGTAGCGCGCGCCTGTAGTTCCAGCTACTTGGAAG
>NW_007257528.1:74095-90315 GCF_000164805.1 Carlito syrichta | reverse complement strand
AAAAAAAAAAAAAAAAAAAAAAAAAACTCAGAAATAATTATAAACCTCTTTAATGGGGCAAAATCAACCATAGGAAATTTTCTTAAGGGCTCCTATTGACATTGTTTCTGAAAGACTGTTTGAACCATTTATTGAGAAGTAGTGACAAATCTGTTGTCTTATTGTCCTAGAGATAAAGTACCTTAAAAGGGGATGCCTAAAATGAAAAAAAAAGGTGCATTAACATAAAAGTTTGTATTAAAGAAAAGAGCTAGGTGTAGGCTCTGAGGATACTAGTCCAGTAGATTCCAAGAGATTGGTGGAGGAAAATATTTCAGTTATGCAACACTGCCCACTGAGCTTCTTGAAACACTCTAGTTAGGATGCTGACACTCTTGGTGATGTTGATCATAGTACTGGTTATTTATAGTATAAAGACTTGCATAACCTGGGTATTTCACCAGTCCTAGAGTAGCCTGCCATTATCTATGAAGGATGCATTTCAAGACCCCCAGTAAATGTCTGAAACTGCAGGTAGTACCTAACACCATGCTGCATTTTTTATACATACACACATATGATTATTTATAAAGAGTCAGTATAAGATATTTACAGCAATAACTAGTAATAAATATAAAAATTATAACAATATACTGTAATAAAGTTATGTTAATGTGCTCTCTATCTTTCTACCAGAAGATCTTATACTGTAAACATCATTCTTCTTGTGATAATATGAGATAATAAAATGCTTACATGATGAGATGAATTGAAGTGAATGATGCAGGTATTGTGATGTAGCATTAAGCTGCTATTATCATTGGGAAAATCATCTGTTTCAGTTGATCCTGGATCATTGAACCATCATAATATTATTTGTTGGATGTCAGAAGCAGAAAATGTCAATAGCTGCCAAAATCTTTGAGGATTTGGTCATGAATTCATTGCCTACTCTGAGTCCAGTAGGGAGTTTTCTACATTTTCTTCTAAGATCCTTATAGTTTGAGGTGTTACACTTAAGTCCTTGATCCGTTTTGAGTTTGTTTTTGTTTATGGTGACAAATGGGGGCCCAGTTTCATTCTTCTGTGTGTGTCTAGCCAGTTTACCCAGTAAAATTTAATGAATATGATTTCCTTTTCCCAGTGTTTGCTACTGATGGCTTTGTCAAAGATGAATTAGTTGAGGGACCATGTTTTTATTTCCAGAATCTTTGTTCTGTTTTATTGGTCTATGTACCAAAACCATGTTGCATTGGTTACTGGAGCCTTGTAATATAAAGTGTTGGATGTGTCATGAATACCTCCAGCTTTGTTCCGTTTGCTTAGGATTGCTTTGACTATTCGTGCTCTTTTTGGCTTCCATATGAATTGCTGTACCGTCTTCTCTAGGTCTGTGAAAAAATTATGCTGGAAATTTGATGGGTATTATATTGACTCTGTAGATGGCCTTGGGTAAGATGGACATCTTGGCAATGCTGATTCTTCCAATCCATGAGCATAGGATATTTTTCCATTTGTTTGTATTCTTGATTTATTTGAGGAGTGTTATGTAGTTCTCATTGTAAAGGTCATTCACTTGTCTGGTTAGGTGGATGCCAAGGTTTTTGTTTTAGTTTTTTTGCTCTTTATTTTTTTGTGGTTACCATGAATGGAATTGGTTGTTTAGTTTGTTTGTTTATTTTTTAATTGGGTTCTCAATGTGCTTGCTGTTGGTATATAGAAATGCAACTATCTTTTGTGCATTGATTTTGCAACCTAAGACTTTACCAAAATCATTTATCAGGATGAGGATGTTTTTGGCAGACTCCCTAGGGTTCTCTAGATATAAAGTCATGTCATCCTGAAAGAAGGATAACTTAAGTTCCTCATTCCCTATTTGGATACCCCTGATTTCCTTCTCTTGCCTGATCTCTGGCTAGGACTTTTGGTATTGTGTTGAATAAGAGGAGTGAGAACAGGTAAGCAAGTGGGTATCCTCGTCTTGTTCCAGTTCTTACAGGGAATGCTCCTAGTTTCTGCTCATTAAGGGAAATATTAGCTACAGCTTTATCATAAATGGCTTTTAATGTTTTGAGGAGTCTTTTCTAGAAATCTTTATTCTGGCAACATCTGCTTTATCTGTAGTGATTGCTCTCATATACTGGCAAGTAGCTATTATGCCTGGATTTCCATTTGCTATTTTCTAAATCATAGTTTCTTTCTTGAATCTAATTTTTCTTTCTGATGTTGTGTCACTTTTATTTATGAAGTAGCTTTTTTTTAATTAGTAAAAAGTATACTTGGAATATAACTTATTTTTTTGAGTTGGAGTTTCATTCTGTGACCCTGGCTGGAGTGCAGTGATGCAGTCACGACTGTTCACCACAGCCTCCATCTCCTGGGCTCAGATGATCTTTTTGCCTCAGCCTCCTGAGTAGCTGGGTCTACAAGTGCACACCACCATGCCTTGCTATTTTTTTTTTTTAAGATGAGGTCTTGCTATTTTTCCCAGGCTTGTCTCGAACTACTAGGCTCAAGCAATCCTCTCACTTTGGACTCCTAAAGTGCTGGAATTACAGGTGTGAGACACTGAACCTGACTGAAAGATAACTTTTTAAGTCCTTGGTTGTCAGAAAACATGTTTGTTTTTTCTGGGAGTTTTGGGTTGTTTTTTTTCCCCCGCTGATTTAACCACAATGTTCTGAAATTTGACATTACAATTTACTTTCATCATTCAATGAGCTAGACCACCTTTAGGTTGTTTAAATGTTTAGGTTTGTATCTTTCCGTTCTAGAGAATACTCTAATATTTTTAAATAATTTCCTTTCAAGTTTATTCACTCTTCATAGGTTCTACTACTAGCATGTAAGACTGTGGGAGTTGACTATTTAAAAATTTTTTTTGTCATATATTCTACTTCTTTTTTGTTCTATTGTCCAAGTACTGTTCTTAATTTTATGTTCCAATCCATCTAAATTTTTGTGTGATGTGCCACACCTTTAAAAAGTTAAGAGCTCTTTAATGTCTACCTTTATCTAATTATGTTCATCATGTTCTTCTTTTTTGAAAGCAAATTCTTATTTACCTAAAGCTATTTATCATTATTATTTTACTTTTTTCTACAACTTGCATTGTTTCTCTTTCTCATAGTCCTATCTTTTCTAATCCTCTTTTCTTACTCCACCTTTTTACACACACACACACACATGTGTATGTATATATATATATATATATATATATATATAGAGAGAGAGAGAGAGAGAGAGAGAGAGAGAGCAAATGGATGCTTATATATCACATTGGTTCTGCTTTCTTGAAGAATCCTGACTAATTTTTGGAGCAAAGAGTGGTTTTAGAGGAATAGAATTATGAGTTTTTCTAAATTGGTTCTTTTATTTCTAAAATTGGCTTTCTACTCTTATTAGATATGAAGATGCTAATGACTCTATTTCCAGTAGTAAGGAGATCACTGATAGCCTATGGCATGATCTGGCAATGGAGACACACAAAATATCACCACTGGATAATTCTATGCAACCACTTCTGAGAGGAAGTAATTAAGTGATTTTGCATATAATGTTTTCAAATATTTTTTGTCAAAATGACTAACAAAGAGTTTGGCTGGTTGTTTCCAATGCTATGGACAAAGTGGGGAAAGAAAAGGATGAGTGCAGGAATTTGAATTTCCAGTTCCAGCACCACATAAATAACCAGAATACTTCTATTTCTTCCCTATAAGAGTCCCTTATCTCCTGGAGCCACAAGACTGAGATTGCTAAAAACCCAGTGCATGTTCTCATCCTGTAATGCCTGAATTACAATGCAAGTTGACTCCACATGTCACAGGGTAACTATAGTTAAAATGAAGAAATTGAGGGAAGGAAGGGGACCTTATAAGTTGAAATAGGCATGTATAGAAAGACACTGATGAAGCAAAAATCATTCTGATGAGTTTTCTCAGCCAGCTAAAGCAGCTTTTACACTGAAGAGGACTCTCCACCTAGTTGTAAGGAGATTAACTCTGAATTTCCTGAGGAAACTTCAGTGTCCTTCCCTGAAGTAGTTGCCTTATAAGACAATGCAGACTCTACTTAGAATGTACTCCCAGCAACTCTATGCTACTAGACTCATAACTAGACACAAGACTCAACAGGTCCTGAAGGTGAGGGGCAAAGTATGACCCACGAAGAAGTATACTACACTTCAAATAACTACTTGAGATTTCTAATTTATACAAAAAGAAATCCAGGGAATATATGCTGGGAATGGATACTGAGGATGTGGTATGATGGTAGAAGAAACATAAAGTTGCAACTGGCTGAATTTATTGATATGAGCTAACTATGGAGAGATTCTATATTTAATGTTGCAGCTCAGGGTGTTAGAAAGGGCTCTAACGTCGGTTGATTAGATAAAACCTACCTACCATTAAGTGTCCCACAGTGAGTGAGTGGGAAATATAATAATTGCCATGGTTTGATATAGAGGAAGGAATTCAAAGACTTAAGGATACTGGAATCTTAGAGTGGATTTTCACTTAGGACCTACTCAGCCACCCTGGCATGTATGGGTATGAGTCCAGAAGACATAGTGCTATGGATTGAATGTGGTTTATCTCTGCCAAAACTCATGTTGAAATTTGATACCAAAAGTGGCAGTTTTGGGAGGTGAGTCCTAGTGGGAGATGCTTGGGTCGTGGAGGTGCATCCCTCTTAAACAGATTAATGCTCTCCCAAGGGGACAAGTTTATTTTTTTTTAAGGGAAAGGATTAGTTTCGGAGAGAGTGAGTGTTAAAGAAGGTCTGGTTTCCTCAGTTTCTCCTTCTTGCTTTCTCTTTCACCATGTGATCACTTTGAGCACATTAGCTCCCCTTATGTTTTGTGCCATAAGTTGAAAAAAACCTGAGGTCCTCACCGGATGCAATTTCCCAATCTTGAACCTTCTAGTCACCAGAATTATGAGCCAAATAAACCTCTTTTCTTCATAAATTCCTCAGTCTCAGATATTCTCTTATAAAGTAGCACTGAACAAACTAAGACACATACGTTTCACCATGACTGTGAGAAATAGATATCTAAGGGGAGCCTTAATGTTCTCAAAGAGATCTATAATTGCTCTTTTCTGTGGAGTAGAATTTACAGTGGGGACTGTGGTCACTGAACTGGGAAACCTAAAAGCAAATGGAAGTAATAGAATACTGAGGTATTAGGCACCAAATGGCTACACTCAAATGCAAAAAGAAAAAGCAGGTATGGTTACCATAATAGAATAATCAAAGCTGCAATCAAAGAAATTTGACTTGTGCAGCTCTATGGTACTGGCTAGTTAATAAAGGTGGTCCTAGAAGTGATATATATATCAGAAGACTGCTAAATTCTTAATTTGTATAAATAGAAAAATTCTATAGCAAATGAACAAAAGTCTAACTTGAATCATGAAAGCATAGAGTTATGTTTCCTCAATGAATTTCCAGACTCGAGCTGGTTTACAGTCCCAGAACTCCTTGAGTGAAAGTGTGACTGGGTCCTCAGTACATTGCCAAATAATTATGCTGTTAATCTTTTTCTCAGCCTTGTCTAAGTGGACCTACAATCTTTAACCAGGATAACTATGCTTTAAGGAAAAACAAACAACCAGATCTTTCAGGGACACTTGGTCTGACTGACAGTAATTCTAGGAAATACAAAATATCCCTGAAGTCCACATATCAAGAGTGGGGACTTTTAGAGATCAGGTGATTGATGGAATTTTAGCTGAAGTTCGTCTTACACCGAATCTAGTGGGTCCCTGAACCCATCCTGTGGTTATTTCCCCTGTTCCAGAATGTATAATTGGAATAGACATACTCAGCAACCGGCAGAATCCACACATTGCTACCCTGAACTGTGGAGTGAGAAAGGCCATGTGGAAGCTAACAGAATAGCATCTACCTAGAAAATTAGTAAACAAAAACAAACAAACAAACAAACAACACATTCCTGGAGGTATTTTAGAGGAAACATGTTGCTTACTTGAGTGTATTACTACAGGCTACCATGAACCTGAGATGCACACAATAAAGAAAGTGTTACCTTACCTACCAAGATATGAAGTAGGGCATGCACAACAGTATTTCATCAATAAATGGAAGTGACTGACAGGTGGACAGGTCCTGAAGGCACAAGTAACTTACATTAAGGAGCGACCCAAAGCCTTCCCTCTCACAACCTGCATCTTTCCTACAATCAGTTGACAGAAGAAGAGAAGATTCAGTGTGGTTTCAAATATTTCTCCACAATTTTCAAATACTGCACAAAACAGACAGCTACAACACTAAAGTTTATTTCTGGGCCATCCATGAAGAACAGTAGTAAAAGGAAAAACTTACCAGCTGGCAGAGCATCAAATATTACAGCTAGTTGTTCACTTTTCTTAGAAAGAAAAATGGTCAGATTCGTGATTATATACGAATTCCTGGGTGGTGTCCAATGTGTTGAGAGATGCTCAGGGACTTCAAAATAAAATGACTAGAACATTGATGACAAGGAAATTTGAGCAGGAGGTATGTGGATAGATCTCTCTCACAGAACAAAAAAAGTGAAGATATGTATGTCCCTTGTGAATGATCACTAAAGGGTGACTACAACAGAGGAAGATTTTAATAATACTAATTTGGTTACATTGTCAATTTAGCAACAATTCAGCAGAAATTAACTGGCAAAATTTCTTAAATAAATTTTTTTTCAAATTACACATATTTAATTTAGTCAATAAATATAGACATGGCTAAAGAATCTATTGTCATTTTTAAAGAAGAAATAATTGATTTTTCCATATTAAATTTATGGCAATGGTATTTTATTTCATAACTAACCTAATTTGTTATTAAAAGGCTCTAATGAGTTGTGCTACTTTGCTTGACTTGAAATAAATAATCAAATCTAAAAAAAATAATTTCAGGTCTTTCAAAACAGTCCTTTGATATCATTTTAAAGGCTGATATACTATCTCCTTTATCTGAATGTCAGTTATTATACTAGAAGTAGAGAAACTGTATGTAAAAATTATTTGATGTCTTCATGAAGCTTAATTATTTCTGAGTTTACTTTTTTGATTTTTTTTAATGATGTTGAAGAAAGGTTATCGCCTATCAAGATTTAAGCTAATCAAATTATACAAGAAACTTTTTAGGAAAATAAGCAATTTTCAGTCATGCGAACACAATTAAAATAAGTTACATAGCTTGTAGAAAACCTGAATATTGCTATCACAAAGCTTTGGTTAATATATTTTTTGTGGCGGGCTCAGTGGCTCAGTCTGTAATCCCAGCACTTTGGGAGGCTGAGGCGAGTGGATTGCCTGAGTCCACAGGTTCAAGGCCCACCTGGGCAACTTGGTGAGACCTTGTCTCTACAATAAATCAAAACATTAGCCGTGTGTGGTAGTGCGTGCCTGTAGTTCCCGCTACTTGAAAGGTTGAGATGGAAGGATCACCGGAGCCCAGCAGGTCGAGGCTGCGGTGGCCAGAAGCGTGCCACTGCACTCCAGTCTGGGCGACAGAGTGAGACTTCAAATCAAAAAAAAAAAAAAAAAGAATGCAAATAAAAGAAGCATTTAACATCTATAAATTTTCATAGACATTTAAATAGAAAAAATTCTTTTTCATATCCATTTAAATAGAAAAATTTCTTTTCAAAAGTCCTCAATATATGTCAAGTTAATAGGAGAATGAGTGGTTAACTTTACACAAGAGAATAGAAAGCAAATTTGCTCTGAATATTTCTTGATAAGGAATGTCAAGTTTTGACAGATATGAATGTTGGTGAGAGAAACTTTTCAAAGAAGCTTTGGTTAATTATGCCTGCGTGACGTAAAAGACTCACTGTTGTTTTAACAACAAATCTTCCACCTGGATATTTTCAAATTGTTGGGATTCATGAATGCTTCTAAAGAACCAAGGATTTTTTGGTGTTGTTTTTGAAAACTGATATTACATTGTTTATGTATGTAGTCTGAATAGTGTCAAAAATGTCAAAATTCAAATGAGTTTTCAACAAGATAGAAAAATGTTGAATATACTGCATTTAGTCATGCATTGGAATCTAGAATAATTTGAAGAAGAGCTGGTTTCTCTTGTTTCAGGTTGAATAATTTTTGAAATAAAATAAAGCCAGATGTATAACAATTTGGTAAGTGCCTAGTTCCTCTAGTGAACAAAATAAGTGCTAATGAATTAACACAATCTAAAACATCTTATCTTGGATGTATATGTCAAGGTAATGTAACAGTCAATTTTATCTAAAACTGACATCCAAAGAATAACTAGTGAATTCTTCTAGCACTGAAATATATAAAAGCAATATAATTTTCATAGAAAACACCTATAACAGACAATTCTACAGAATGGCTTGAAAAAAATATATACAGGCATAACTGTATTTTGGTCAATGAAAAACAGCAGATACCATGGTGGTCCTGTAAGATAAAAATGGAGCTGAAATGTTCCTGTCACCTAGTGGCCATTACAATGTCATAGCACAACACACTACTCATATGTTTGTGGTGAAACTTATGTTAATAAAACTATTGCACTGCCAATTGTATTAAATTATAGCACATATATATTATGTATAATATATGTACATATTATATATAATTACATATATAGTACTTTATAAGATAAATGACTGTGTCACTGGATTATATATTAACTGCACTATACTTTTTATCTTTGTTTTAGAAATATACTCCTATTTATAAAATAATAAACTGTAAAACAGTTTCAGGCAGGTCTTTCAGGAGGTATTTTAGAAGACAGTATTATCATAAAAAATGACAGCTCCATGCATATTATTGACTATCCAATATGACAAGATTTGGAGATGGAAGGCAGTGACATTGATGAACCTGATCCTGTGCAGACCTAGGCTAATGTGTGTGCTTGTGTATTTTTTTTAAGTTTAAAGCTTATAGAATAAGGATATAACAAATCAAATATTTTTGTATAGCTGTACAATGTGTTTGTGTTTAAACTGTTACTACAGTGCTTGCTTCGGCAGCACATATACTAAAATTGGAATGATACAGAGAAGATTCGCATGGCCCCTGCACAAGGATGACATGCAAATTCACGAAGCATTCCATATTTAGAAAAATAAAAAAATATAAAAATAAACTGTTTACAAAAGAGTCCAAAAGTTAAAAAAAAAGAAGTGTGCAAATTTAAAGTTTTTGCAAGTCAACATGAATTTATTACTGAAGAAGGAAAAGATACGTTTATGATTTTAGTGCAGCCTGTTTGTACAGTGTACATAATGTCTATGGTAGTGTAATATTCCAGGACTTCATATTCACTCACCACTCATTCACTGGCTCACCCGGAGTAACTTCCAGTCCTACAAGTTTTATTCAAAATAAGTGCCCTGTACACGTGTACCATTTTTAATCTTTTATATCAAAATTTACTGCATGTTTTCCTGGTTTAGGTATGTCTAGATATACAAATACATTGTGTCATAATTGCCTATAGTGTTCAGTACAACCACATGCTATGCAGGTATGTACACTACGAGCAATAAACTACATAATGTAGCCTAGGTTTGTAGTAGGCCAAACCATCTAGGTTTGTGTACGTACACCTCATGTTGTTCACACAATGAGAAAATTGTCTAACAACATGTTTTTCAGGATCTATCTTTGTCATTAATTGGCATGCAAATGTATTTAATGTCTTGATTTGCTCCAGAAATGAATGATTTAAAAATAAAGAACTGGTTATCTGATTAGTAGCCTGGAAAGGAAAGGACTGAAAGATCAGAGATAAGGGGGTCGCTGTTAGAGATATGTGAATGAATATATGAGGGTAGGCACAAAGCGTAAATATTTTTATAACACACATTAACACCTACCATGGAAGAGGTACTGAACAATCAAGTACACAAAATTCTTGACTAATTTATGTTCATCAGTCTCTATCATGGGTTCCTGGAATCAGCACAATGAGCATATGAAGAGTGGCCATGAGGCAGACATGGGGAACTCATATGTGTTCACCAACAGAGACTTTCAGTTGCCAAAGCTGATTTAGCTAATGCTGTCCTTGAATGTCCAATCTGTTAGCAACTGAGGGCAAAGAAGAAATCCCGATATGGTACTGTTCTTGAAGGAGAGCAACCAATCATTTTCTGTCAAGTTGACTAGATCAAGCTTCTTAATCTTGGAAGTGAGAGTTCACTATTCACAGGAACAGGCACATTACCTTTTTATGAGCCTATCTTTTTTACCTGAAGAGTGTCTGCTAGAACCACTATCTGAGATTTCATCCTCAGTCACAGAATCCCAAATAGCTTAAAATCCTACCAGAATATCTAATTTATTCCAAACAATGTTTAGAAGTGGATTCCTAAATATCAAATCTACTGATTATATCACATACTGCACCATCCAGAAGCAGTCCGTTTTGCAGAGTACTGAAAGGGCTTCTAAAGCATATCTGAGGTACTGTCTTGAAAAGTAACATTCTGAAAAAAATGACATTAATATGAGACTTCTATATCTTACTGTGTTTCCAATATGAAAAATACATGAGTTTGGGAACCAAATGTGAAAGTAGGATGGAGACATTGATTACCAATATTGATGATATATTAGGAGATGTGCTTAGAGCAATGAACAAACATTAAATTTCTTGCAAAAGTGTAAATGAAGGCAGGGACATGTTAGTCCAAGTTTATGGGGATTATGTCCTGAAGAAAATGGCAGTGTGCAAATAGATTAAATATTTTTCTAAGGGGAGAGAAAGTGTTATTGATGAAGAGAAGTCAGGATAACCAGTAACGAGCAGAACTGAGAAAAATATTGCAAAAATTCATCTAATTGTGCATCAGAGTCATCGACTGACTCTAAGAATCATAGCAGACTAAATAAGCATTGAGAGAGTAACAGAAAAATCTTCACTGAAAATCTTGGAATGAGTAAGAGCTCCCTCTACAACAATGCACCACTTCACACAGCACTGAGGGAGTTTTTAGCCAGAAAACAACTGTTTTGGAATACCATCCCTAGTCATGTGATATGGCCCCCGATGTCTTTTTTCTTTACCTGAAGATACAGGAAATTTTGAAAGGAAGACATTTTGATGATATTCAGGAAATGAAGGGTAATACAGCGACAGCTCTGATGGCCATGCCAGAAAAAGAGTTCCAAACTTGCTTTGACAGGTAGGTTAGGCATTGGCATTGGTACATAGCTCCCCAAGAGAAGTACTTTGAAGGTGACCATGGTGATATTCAGCAGTGAGTTATGCAGAACTTTTCCTAAATTGAGTTTATGAGCTTAATTGTCAGACCCCATAGTAGTATGTGTAGAACCCAGATGATCCATCTGGGTGGCTTTGAGAGGTTCTTTACTTCATTGTAGCTATGACTGAATAGACAGGTGTAGCCATCCTAGCCTAAGAATAACATGATTACTAAGGATTCAGAAATCTAAGCAGTTAAATTTTAAATTACAAACCAGGTGAACCAGCAAGAATTAGTAAGATGATAGCTGAGAGTGGGAGAAATTTAGAATAAACAATGAAAGAGGAGGAATATGATTGCTAGCTGTGGCACAAAGACCACATAAGGTTATGGTGGTTGTAGTTCATCCCATTAATCTCCCCCTTTTAACTTTCCTCCCAGGTCCACAGAAATTGAGAAGAGGTTGCTTTCTGAACCTGAAAGAATAAATAGAGTTGTGTGACACAAATGTGGGAATGTGGTAGTCATAACAGTGTTTTATTAAGATCTCTTGCTATGCAGACCATAATTGACTAATTTCCCAAGCTGCTGCTGCACCAAATCCACCACTATGTTTGCTTCAAGGCCATACTTCCAATGAACTTCTCCTAGCCATTGACCAAGCATGAAGTGGTACTAGAATACTAAGTCAGGACCATTTCTACAATCTATGAGATGTTGCTAACGGGTGACTTTGGTTCAAGAAATTCTCATCAGTTTTGGGGAAAGAGTCTTAGGAGATTTTCTCAATTTTTCTCATTTCTCACACAGATGTCAGACTACATTATATTGTGGAGGCTCTGGATTTTTGCAGCTACTCTGTTTACCTCCTGGCCTTGTTTGTTTCCTGTTTCCATGACAGAATACCACAGACTTGGCAATTTATAAAGAA
This sequence comes from Carlito syrichta, assembly GCF_000164805.1. Classification (NCBI taxonomy): domain Eukaryota; kingdom Metazoa; phylum Chordata; class Mammalia; order Primates; family Tarsiidae; genus Carlito; species Carlito syrichta. The sequence goes on along the minus strand of NW_007257528.1, from coordinate 78,205 downwards.
AAGAAGTTAACTTATCTCATAGTTCTGGAGGCTTGGAAGTCCAAGAACATGGAACTGACTTCTTATAAGGGTCTTCTTATTATATCATAACATGGCAGATTGCATAATGAAAGACCAAAAGCATGGCATCCCAGGTAACTTTTCCTTTTCTTATAAAACCAAGAGTATCATGATTGGAACACCACTCTGATTACCTCATCCAATCCTAATTACCTTGAAAGGGTATCACCTCCAAATGTCATCAACATATGAACTTGAGGATCAAGTTTTCATCACATAATAGTTTGAGGATGCATTCAAACCATAGCACCTCCTCTAAAAAATGTATTGCACATTTAATCCTGGCTTGACATTTGCTCTCAGCTGATCCCAACTATCAGGGTTTTTCTAGCATTACCATTTTTATTGTGAAAAAAACCAAAATTTAGATTTTTTGATATTCAATTAATGTTAAACAGTAAATAACATAACTAATAATAAATAATTCACTTTCTCCTTGTTATTTAAGAGCAGTCATGATCATAAATTGATGGACAGTAGCAAGACACTGCCGGGAGGGTATGGAGAGCACATAACATCAATAAGGGTGTTTGATCCTAATCCAGGAAAAGGAGATCCAATGGGAGACCCAAGCCTTACCTGTACGTAAACCACTTGTGTACTCAATCCTGACTTGTACTCCACATCTTAAAAAAAAAAGAAAGAAAGAAAATCAGGCATTATTCAAATTTTCTTCTGGCTTTTATTCAAAAAAAAAATAAGAAATCTTCTTTCAAAAACATAAAAATAGAGAACAGCTCAGTGATTTCACCATTTTTAAGTAGAGGTTCATTTGAAGGATAATAAGAATTTAAGCTTCATGTTTCCATTATTTATTTATTATAAAGATGTGGGGTACAATTCAGGGTTAAGTATACAAACATTAATCATGCAGGTACCCTTGTTGATGAGGTTTGCCCCTCCCTCCCCTAGCAGTTTCCCTCAACTGCCAGTCCCACCCCCTTCCCCTGACAGTTTCCCACTACTGCCAATTGCTTTCGTATAGCATTAAAATTATTCAAGGTCACCTTATGAGTGAGAACATATGGAACTCAGTTCTTTTTTTCTGTGATAAATCACTGAGTATGATAGACTCCAAATCCATCCAATTTGCTGCAAAGTCCATCTATTTGTCCTGCATTATGACTGCATAATATTCCATTGTGTATATATACCACATTTTTTTAATCCAGTCCAGCTTCGATGGGCAAGACGATTGGTTCCATGTTTTTGCTATTGTGAATAAAGCTGCAACAAACATATGTGTGCAGGTATCTTTTTCATAGAATAGTTTGATTTCCTCCGGGTATATTCCCAATAGGGGAATTGCTGGGTAATATGAAGGGTCGATTTCTAGTTCTTTCAGATATCGTCACAATGACTTCCAAAGAGTTGTACTAGTCTGCATTCCCACCAGCAGTTGTAGAAGTGTTCCTTTTTTTCCAAATCCTCACTCACCAGCATCTGTTGTTCTTTGTTTTATTAATGATGGCCATTCTTACAGGGGTTAGGTGCTATCTCAATGTGGTTTTGATTTGCATTTCTCTGATGATGAGTGAGGCTGAGCACTTTTTCATGTGCCTGTTGGCTGCCTGTATATCTTCTTTTGAGAAGTGTCTATTCATGTTTTTTAAAGAGACTGTTTGTGTTTTTCCTTTCTGCACGTTTGAGTTTCTTGTAGATCCTGGATGTTAGGCCTTTGTCAGATATACAGTTGGCAAATATTGTTTCCATTCTGTGAGCTGTCTCCCTGCTCTGTTGATTCTTTTTTTTTTTTGCTTTGCAGAAGCTCGTTAATTTGATGACATCCCACTTGTCTATCTGGTTTCTTAAGGTATTGGCATTTAGGGTTCTGAATAGGAATTGGTTCCCAATTCCAATTTCCATAAGAGTGTCTCTTGCATTGCATCTTCTAAGATTCTTATAGTTTAAGGTTTTACGTTTAGGTCTTTGATCAATTTTGAGTTAGTTTTTGTGTATAGTGAGAGGTTTCAATCTTCTGCATGTGGTCAGCCAGTTTTCCCAGCACCATTTACTGCATAGGTTCTCCTTTCCCCAGTGGTTGTTGTTGGAGGTTTTGTCAAAGATGAGTTGGTTGAGGAATTGAGGCTTTGCTTTCGGAATCTCTGTCCTGTTTCATTGGTCTATGTGCCTATTCTTGTACCAATACCAGGTTGTTTTGATTACTGCAGCCTTATAGTAAAGTTTGAAGTCTGGAAGTGTGATACCTCCTGCTTTGTTTCTTTTGCTAAGGAATGTTTTGGCTATTCGTGGTTGTTTATGTTTTGTCATTTCCAGGTCTGAGAAGAATGATGTTGGTAACTTAATGGGTATTGCGTTGAATCTGTAGATTGCCTTTGGTAGGATGGACATCTTAACAATGTTGTTTCTTCCTATCCATGAGCATGGGATATTTTTTTCCATTTGTTTGTGTCTTCTTGGATTTATTTGAGCAGTGTTTTGTAATTCTCATTGTAAATGTCTTTCACTTCTCTGGTTAGGGAGATGTCAAAGTATTTCTTTTTTTTTGGTGGCTATTGTGATTTTAATTTGGGTCTCTGCCTGTTTATTGTTGGTGTTATAGGAATGCAACTGTCATTTGCACATTTATTGTGTATCCTGAGAGTTTGCCAAGTCCTTTGTCAGTGCAGGCAGGTTTTTGACAGATTCTCTGGGATTTTCAAGGTATAAGATCATATCATCAGCAAAGAGGGACAGTTTGACTTCTTCTTTTCCTATTTGGATACCCCTGATGTCCTTCTCTTGTCTAATAGCTCGAGCTAGGACTTCCAACACAATATTGAACAAGAGGGGTGAGAATGGCCAGCCTTGTCTTGTTTCAGTTTTCAGGGGAAATGTTTCTAGTTTCTGTCCATTTAGCAATATGTAAACTATGAGTTTGTAGTAGGTGGTGCTTACTATTTTTAGGTATGTTCCTTCTATACCTAGTTGTTTGAGGGTTTTTATCAAGAAGGAATACTGGGTTTTATCAAAAGCTTTTTCTGCATCTAATGAAATAATCATGTGGTTCTTGTTTTTACATCTGTTGATGTGTTTAATGATATTTATGGTCTTATGAATGTTGAACCAGCGCTACATCCTGGGGATGAAGCCTACCTGGTCATGGTGGATGATTTTGAGATGTATTTTTGGATCCGATTTGCTAGAATCTTGTTGAGGATTTTTGTATCTATGTTCATAAGGGATATTGACAGTAGTTCTCTTTCTTTGTTGGATCTTTACCCTGTTTGGGTATCAGTGTGATATGAGCTTAGTGAAATGATTTGGGGAGAATTCTGTCTTTCTCAATTGCCTGGAATACTTTCAGTAGGATTGGTATTAGCTCCTAATTGTACGTTTTGTAGAATTATGCTGGAAAGCTATCCGGTTCAGGGCTTTTTTTGGTAGGTTGTTTGCATATGACAGAGTCAATTTCCTGGGTTGTTATTGGTCTATTTAGTGTCTCAGTGTATTCTTATTTTAACCTGGGGAGGTTGTGTGATGTCAGAAAGTCCTCCCTTTCATCTAGGTTATCAAGTTTGTCTCCATATAGGTGTACATGGTAATCTCTGGTAATCCTTTGTATTTCTTCAGGGTCAGTTGTGATTTGTTCTTTTGTATTTCTAATTGTGTTTATTTGGGCTTTTTCTGTCTTTTTCTTGGTCATTCTGGTTAGAGGTCCACCAATCTTGTTAATTCTTTCAAAGAACCAACTTTTTGTTTTGTTGATGTTTTCTATAATATTTTTGTCTTCTATGTCCCATATTTGAGCTTTTATTTTGTGATTTGGATTCTTCTGCTAAAGTGGGGGTTTTGGTGGTCTTCTCTTTCCATCTCCCTTAGGTTATTTATCAGGCTCTCCACTTGTGATCTTTCCATTTTCTTGATGTGTGCTCATAGAAATATAAATTTTCGACAGGGCTTGGTGGCTCAGCCTGTAATCCCGCACCTTTGGGAGGCTGAGGTGACTGGATTCCCTGAGCCCGCGGGTTTGAGACCTGCCTGGGCAGTGAGACCTCATCTCTACAATAAATCAAAAAATCAGCCGGGCGTGGTAGCACATACCTGTAA
>NW_007257528.1:62651-74075 GCF_000164805.1 Carlito syrichta | reverse complement strand
GGAGCCCTGCAGGTGAGGCTGCAGTGGCCGGAAGCGGCCACTGCACTCCAGTCTGGGCAACAGAGTGAGACTCCAACTCAAAAAAAAAAAAAATATATATATATATAAATTTTCCTCTGAGAACTGATTTCATGGCATCCCAGAGGTTTTGGTAAGATGTTTTTTCATTTGTTTCCAGAAATCTCTCAATTTCTTCTCTGATTTCAGTGTTGACCCATTTGTTGTTCAGCAACATGCTGTTTAGTGTCCATGTCTTTGTGGGCTTTGGGGAAATGTTGTTGGTTTTCATATTTATTTTTATTCCACTGTGGTCTGAGAATGTGCATGGCAAGATTTCAACCTTTATGGAACTTGTTTATGCTTGATTTATGGCCAAGGATGTGATCGATCTTGGAGTATGTTCCAGGTGATGAGTAGAATGTATATTCTGTGGTTATTGGGTGGAATAATCTGTAGGTATCTATTATGTCCATTTGGTTGAGTGTCAAGTTTAGATTCTGGAAATCTTTGTTGATTTTTTACTTCGATGATCTATCTAAGGCTGTTATTGGGATATTCAAGTTCCCTACTATAATAGTGTTAGAGTCAACATCTTTTTTTAGTTTATTTAGTAGTTGCTTTACAAATGCTGGTACGCCTGTGTTGAGTGCATATATGTTTAGGATGGATATTTCTAGTTGATGTATTGAACCTTTTATCATTATGTAGTGTCCTTTTGCTAGCTGGGCTTGGTGGCTCAGCCTGTAATCCCACACCTTTGGGAGGCTGAGGTGAGTGGATTGCCTGAGCCCGTGGGTTCAAGACCTGCCTGGGCAGCGAGACATCATCTCTACAATAAATTTTTTAAAAATCAGCCAGGTGTGGTAGCATATGCCTTAATTCCAGCTACTTGGAAGGCTGAGGCAGAAGGATCGCCGAAGCCCAGCAGGTTGAGGCTGCGGTGGCCAGGAGTGGCCAATGCACTCCAGTCTGGGCAACAGAGTGAGATTCCAACTCAAAAAAAATAAAAAAAATAAATAAATAATAAAAAATAAATAAATAAATTTTGATTGCTTAAAGATTGTTTTGTCTGATATTAAGATTGCAACTCCTGCCTTCTTTTGTGATCCATTTGCCTGGAAACTCGTTAACTTTGAGTCTGTGTGTGTCCTTTGTAATGAGATGAGTCTCCTGGATGCAGCAAATTATGGGATCATAGTTTCTTATCTAGTTTGCCATTCCGTGTCTTTTCAGTGGTGCGTTTAGTCCATTCATATTCAGGCTGGTTATTGGAATGTGATTGCTTATCCTTGTCATGAGGTTCTTATGAAGTTTTTTCTTTGCTTGTTTTCTTTTGGCTTTGGGGTTAGTGCATGCATGTGTTTTCATGTTTCTTGTTGTGCTGTATTCTCTGTTGATTCTGTGCTCTGCTGTTCTCTTGGGAAGTGTATGGTGATTCTTTTTTCCAAGTTGTTCTCATGTTCCCTTTCTTCTTCTGGGATACCAATTAGGCATAGGTTTGGTCTCGTGATATGATCACACATCTCTTATAGGCTTTTTCCTTCTTTCTGAGTCTTTTTTCTATGTTTTTTATAGATTGGGTTAATTCCATGTTCTGGTCTTCAAGTTCTGAGATTCTTTCTTCAGCTAGATTGATTCTGCTTTCCATGCTTGTCATTTTATTATTTATTTCCTGGATGAATTTTTTTTATTAACAGAATCTCTGTTAAAAGTTCTTTCAGCGTTGCATGCTGTCTTTCTTGAGTCTTATTCACTCTTTCCAACCATTCCCTAATCCCTTTTGTATTCTGGGGCCAGTCATTGGTGACTTCCATGGTTTGGGCACCAAGGTCTGATTTCTCAAGAGTTTGTCTTTGGCAGACTTGGAATTGCCTGAGGTCTTCCTTTGACTTTTCCTCATTTGTGACAGATATCTTGGTTTTGTTTTTTGGTTTTTTTGGGTTTTTTCTCTTTAGTTCTGTTGTTCAGTGTCAGTGGGAAAGGATTTCCCTTTGCTGTTTCCTCAGTCCTCTATTCTTCACTGATCCAGGCTCTGAATTTGTTCTATTTTAAAATAGGATAGTGGATGGGAAGCTTTGCTGTCTCTTATAGTTTTTGAAATTTGAGTAAAGTGGGGGATGGGGTGCTAAGAGTCAGATGCTACTTGCAACTTAAAATGTTCACTTATTATGGTATGTTTTCCCTGAGATCCACTCCCCACCACCACTCTATATGATGATGCAAAGCAGAAGCCAACCCACCCCATAAAACAATCTGCAATAATAACAAAGTGAGACAAAACAACCTCAACAACAGACAAACCTCAAGAAAACTAAACACACACACACACGCCTAGTATGAAATAAATGGAGAAGAAAGACAAAAAGACCAAAGCAGGGAGAATAAGAAAAAAGAAAACAAAAGGTGGGGGGAACCCTCACACCTCACACATATATTGACACACCTCTTATGTTGTTAAAAAATGAATATATAAAAAGCAGAAGACCAAAAGAGCAAAAACTAACAGCAAAATCATAAGATGAACACTCAGTCATTCACATACACACATAAATAGAGAATGACAAATAAAAGCAGAAAGAAATGGAGAAAGAAAAGAAAGAAAAGAAAGAAAAAAATTGGGGAAGGGATGCAGTTCAAAGCCTCACATACACATTCATGCACAACAGAAAAGTATTTTAAAAATAGGTGAACTAACGAACAATCAGAAAATTTTTTAAATTAAAAAATAATTGAAAATTAAAAAAAAACCAAAACAGAACAAAACAAAAAACAAAAACAGAGACAAAAAACACTGTCCTCTTGTGGCAGGCTCTGTAGTTGTTCCTTTAATCAGATCTCTCCTGCAGAGCCACCTCTTTCACTCTCTCCTCAGGGAGTGGAGCAGAAAAAGAGGAGGAGCAGTGAGGTGGGTGGGGCTACAGTATTCCCATCCCACTCTCCTGTGGTCAGGGAGCTCTCTGGTGGAGATGTACAGGATAGTCTCTTCCCCAGGTATGTACTCTCACAATGCTGCCCCAGCCAGGCTTATCCTAGAATGGGTTTCTCCTATTGCGACTGATGTCCAAACTCCATCTGGGTTCGTCCCTCTCAGTAGTGGCCCAGCTATGTGGGTCTGACCTTCAGAAGACTGCTGGGGAGGAGGATGTTTGTTTCAGCCAGGACTCACCACTTATCTCTATGGAGTTCTTCCTCATCCTTTTCTGGCCACACCCTTTGTCCCAGGTTGGATCAGGGTAGGGGGTGGGGCACCTGGAACTCAGCACTCTCAGGTCCCTCTGAAGTTTGTGCTCTCAAGATATTTCCTCTGGACCACAATCCAGCTCTGAGTAGTTGATCTGCCATTCACAGAGACTGGCTTTCTGGGTTGTGTCTGCAGCCCCTTCCAGTGCCTTGTTAGGAGGTCTCTCTTCTATTTCAATGGTAAGGGAGCACCTGGGGCAATTGTTTGTGTGTTGCTTAGGAAACAGGTTGGAGGCTGGGGGAGGGAGCTGGGTGGAGCAATGCAAATTTCTGCCTGGAAAATGGCTGCGGTGGGCAGCTCCTCACCAGGCATGTATTTTTCTCTCTGGATTCCCCCAATGGTCTCTCTCCAAAAATTAAGTCCTGTGCTCCAGCGGGTCGGAATGCCAGGTGTTTCTGCGGTGTTCTTGGGAGCTGAGCTCCAATCTCAGGGTGGTGGGAACCTGCAGTATTCCCTCAGATGGACTTTCATGCTCCCACCAGTGCCTGCCTACTCACGTGGAGAGTCTCTATTGTTGCTTGCTTCCACAGAGATTTCTACAGTCCGAACTGGGGGCTGCCATTTAAGCTCCTCCTCATGTTTCCATTTGTTTATTGGCCTCCCTTCTAGTGTCTTAGTATATTTTATAAGAGGGATTTTCCTTGGTGAAAAATTATGCAAATTCTGATTGGAATACTGGTATGACTATTTGTACCCTATTGCCTAGTCTCGTTTTGTTTTAATGGTGACCCTGGTTTTTAGCCTATTGTGTAGTTATTCTGAATATATATTTACACACACACACACACACACACACAACTCCTCCCCCACACACACAACTCCCCCCCCCCCCACACACACATATATTATAATGTCAATTTTTGGCCAAAAAGTTATAAGTAAATATGCGTGCAAATTTTGAATCATGCCTGAAAGAAATGAGTGTGCCTATTAGCTCTGTAATGAATGTGTATATTCTCTCAAAATTTATATGTTGAAGTCTTAATCACCAATGTAATTGTATTTGGAAGTGAGGCCATTGGGGATTAGTTAGATTTGATAAGGGCATGAGGGTGGAACCTTCATTATGGAATCAGTGCCTTTATAAGAACAAGAAGAGACATCAGAGCCTTCTCTATCTTTTGTGAACTCACAGGAAGAAAGTGACTGCCTAAAAGTCAAGAAGTGAATGTTCATTAGGACTTGATCATGATGCCATCTTGATCTTGTACTTTCATTAACCAGAACTATAAGGGATAAATGTATGTTGTTTAAGCCAATGGCATTTTTCATAGAAGCCCAAGCTGACTAAGACATTGTCTTTGCTGCTTAGTGTTGACTTAATGCAGATATATGACAAGACAGGAGTACAAGAAACCATATTAGATTATAAGGTGAACACCACATTTTTAGTAAAGCATAGCAACAGTAAAGGCAGAGACAGTCTTTGTTTGGGTTGCTACAACAAAAAACCATATACTGGATGGCTCAAAGAGCAAACATTTATTTCTCACAGTTCTGTAGGTCAGAAGTCCAAGATCAAAGCACCTGAAGATTTGTTATTTGATGAGGATCTTCTTCCTGATTTATAGACAGCAGTCTTCTTGCTGTGTCTTCACACTGAAAAAGAGGTGGGAAAGTTATCTCAGATTTCTGCTAAAAGGGCACTCTGTTAATAAGGACTGTGAGCCAGGGATGAAGAACACATATGGGGCCACCAACAGTTAATCTCAGTTGCCAAGACTGATTTAGCTACTGCAACCTCTGAATAACCAAACTATCAGCAACAGAGAGCAGAAAGGAGGTCCCCATATCGCACTATTCTTTCAGGGGACCAACCAATCACTTTCTGTCAAATTTACTGGAGCAAGTATTTTTATCCTTGAAGGGACAGAGTTTAACAGTAATTTTACATATGAGAGGCATTCCCTCATAATCAGATTCCCTCACATAGGCCCCATCATGAAATATTATCACATTGGGGATTGTAATATTAACAGGTGAATTTTAGGGGGACACAAACGCTCTGTCAATACAGAGACTATATTTCTGATGCCTTGGTTAAGTCATATTACTATCCCTGTACATCTACCCTTATATTTCTTTGAAAGAAAAATAAATTTTTGACATAATGTTATTCTTAGCTAAACACAATGCAAACTAAAAAAAAAAAAAGACCAACACATTGTTCTCCATATGACAATCAGAATGTTAAGTATTTTTAAATATGTTATATCACTTCATTCTCAAAACAGTAATTTTACTTAAGGACTTCATTTTACATATGAGGAAACCGAGACTTTAAAAAGTTAAAAGAAAGGTCTAAAACCACACCACTAGCAACTAGATATGCCAAAGTTCAGATACAGATAACACAAATTTCAATACTATTATTCTCTGCTAATTCACTGCTAGGGAGAACTAATTGTAAATATCTTCACTAAATATCTTGAACCACCCAGACTTTTTCAGCAGGTACACCTTATTATGAATTCCTTATATTGGTGGAGAAAATTCTAAGGGGATTTTATTACCACGGTATTTTAACCTGATCAAGGGAGTCAGTAGAAAAATACCTGAGGAGATCTTTCTTATCCAATGAAATACGAGGATACTTTGCAGAAAAATTGACCAACTCTATCCCCAATGTCAGTCATAATGACTCATCAGCCCCTAAGTACTAATTGCTTAGCTTGGAATTCTCTGTTGTTTTTCTGGCATTTGCTTGGTGACTGTTCCTACTCAACTCTTGGCCATAGAAATCCTGTTCAGAGGATATTGCCATCTTCTTTATCAATCATTTTGTTTATTAGTGCAAGCAGGGTTTATGTTAATGTGAGGTTAATAGTGAGCTAAGGATAGCAAAACAATAAAGGGAAAAAGCTTAGAAGTTAAAAAGATTCACTCAAATTCCAGCTTTGCTTCTTACTACTTGTGTGACCTTAAATTTCTCATCTGTAAATGGAGATTGTATTAGTTTTCTGTTATTGAAAAACAAATTGCCACAAATTTAGAGGTTTAAAACAACAGACATGTATTATATTTCTGTAGGTCCAAAGTTTTGGCTTGACGTGGCTGGGTATACTGGTCAAGGATGAAATCAAGGTGTAGACTGAGGTATGTTTTCATCTGAACTTCGTAAGTTTCTTCCAATCTCATGTAGTCTGTAAACATAATTCAGTTTCTTCAGGTTGTAAAATAGAGGTTCCCATTTCTTACAGATTATCAACTAGAGATCACTCTCACCTTGTATAGGTCAGTCCCTAGTTTTTTCCTGGTGTTCTCTCACAACATGCAGTGTGCTTCTTTAAGGCTCATAGGCGAGCATCTCTCTGAACTCTTCATCTTTGATTATAGGACTTCGCTGATTAAGAGAGGCCTAATAAACTCATCTCCTTTTTTATTAGCTCAGAGTCAACTGATTAATAACCTAACCATGGGAGTGATAGCTTATTATATTCACAGATCCCACCCATACTCAGAGTAAGAATTATATATAGTTGTAAAACTGGAGGTAGGATCTTGAACATATTTTAGAATTCTCTTTGCAACAGGAATAAAAAACCACCCCTTTAGGATTATCTAAAACTTAAATTTTTAAGGAATGAAGGCATGGTATTCAGAATACAGGTAATAGACCACAATTATAATGAGTTAGACATAGGAACCAACTATAAGAGTGAATGCCATTCATAAACAACCAATATGACAGTACCAACTTGTACTAGTAGAACATCAGCCTTTAATGCATGTAAATTGCACATCAACCAACAAATAATAGCTATTATCATTATTTTGTCAAGTTTTTTCCATGTCCTAGAAGAGATTTCTCTCAATAATTGTTATTGTGTGAATGAAATTTATTCCTATAGATACGCCTAAAAAGGTTTAGTTATCTTGCAGTTTTTGGAGAATTCTTAATTCAGTTGTGAAAACAGGTACAAAAATCTTATTGTAAAATTTAAACAATTTAACTATAATATATATTTGGAAATTGCAGAATTCTGAAAAGATGTTCATATTCTAAGAAACTAAATTTTTCTAAGAAATAAATTTGCATTGCAAGCACTTTTAAAATTGTAACAAAGCAAGAGAAAAATCACTTAGTTAATTGGGTGAAACCGTATGTCATACAGTATTCCTAGTCAACATACATTTGCTTTTGCCTACTCATTGTCTATATACATTTTAAAAATTAATGAATAGACTTTATTTTAAAAAGCAGTTATGTGTTTATAAAAATGAAAAGGAAGTATAAATAATTCTCCCATGCTGCACCATTCCCCCAATTTATATTGCTATTAATATCTTGCATTAGTGTAATACATTTATTATAATTAATAAGCCAATACTGGTATATTATAAAGTTTCAGTTTTGCAATATGAAAAGCTTATGGAGATCTGTTGCACAATAGTATGCATATAGTTAAAACTACTCTACTGTACACTTGAAATGGTTGAGAAAGTAAACTTCATTTTTTTTACTACAATAAAGAAAAAAGAAAGGTAAATAAATTAATGTCTGTAGCTTACATTAGAATTCACTATTTTGTTTTACATTCCATGGATTTTGAAAAATGCATAATAAGATGTATCCCTCATTATAGTACCACACATAACAGTTCCTCTGTTCTGAAAATTCTCTGTGCTTTACCTGTTCCTCCATTCTTTCACTAAATTACTGGCAACCACTGATTTTTTTACTGTCTCCATAGTTTTTCCTTTTCCAGAATCATATAGTTGTAATCATATAGTGTGCAGTCTTTTCACATGGGCTTCTTTCACTTAGGAATATTCTCCCATGCCTTTCCATGGATTAATAGCTCATTTATGTTCATCACTGAATAATATCTCATTACATAGATGTACCCATTTGTTTATCCATTCACTTGCTGAAGGATATCTTGGTGGTTTCCAAGTTCTGGCAATTATAAATAAATCTGCTATCAATATTCAGATGCTGGTTTTTGTGTGACCATAATTTTACAACATATTTAGGTAAATACCATGGGCAAAGTTACCAGATCATATAGTAAGATTACTTTTTGTTTTCTAAGAAATTTCTAAATTGTCTTCCAAATTGGCTGTAACATTTTTAATTTCCACAAGCAAAGAAAATTACTATTGTTCCGCATCCTCAACAGTATTTGGTATTGCCAGTGTTTTGGATTTTCAGCATTCTAATAGAGTGTAGTGGTACCTTGTTTTAACTTGCAAATCTCTAATGGCATATGGTATGAAACATGTTTTGGTATGTTTATTTGTCATCTGTATACCTTCTTAGAATAAGGTTGTCAATATCCACAAAATAACTTGCTGCAATCTTGATTGGGATTGCATTAATTCTAAAGATCGAGTAGGGAAGAACTGATATCTTGAAGAGTTTGAGTTTTCCTATTTATGCACATCAAATATTTCCTCATTTATTTCGATTTAAAAAATTTTTTTCTTCAGTGTTTTGCAGTTTTCCTCATACAGATGCTGTATATATTTTACTATATTTATATTCAAGTATTTCATCATTTTTGGTGCTAATATAAATGGCACTGGCTTTACATTGCAAATTGAATTATTAATTGCTGGTATATAAGAAAGTAGTTGACTTTTGTATATATTCTTATATCTTCCAAACTTGCTGCAATTGCCTATTAGTTACAGGAAGTTTGTTTTGTTATATGTTTGTTGATTTGGGGGAGATTGTCTACATAGAAAACTATGCCATCTGCAAAGACAGTTTTATCTCTTGCTTCTTAATTGGTGTATCTTTTTTTCATTTCATTTGCTAGAACTTCCAGTACAATTTGAATAGTAGCAGGGAAAGCAGACATCTTGTTCCTGACCTTTGGGGGAAAACATCGAGTTTCTCACTATTAAGTATAAATGTTTCCAGTAGATTTTCCTGTAGCCGGTTTTCATTAAATTGAGAAAATTCTTCTCCCTTCTTAGTTTAAGAATATTGTGAATGGGCATTCACAATTGACATTGTACATATATTGATATGATTATAAGATGTTTTTGATTAGTCTGTTGATGTATTTGTAATTGTATTTTATATGTTAAAACATCCTTGCATATATCAAATACACTCATCTTCACAATGGTGAATATTTTTTGGTATACATTTTAGATATGATTTTCTAATATTTCATTGAAGATATTATTGTTAAAATAATTAAATGGAAGACCAATTAGGCTGAGGTGTCTCTGATGTTCTGAGTTCCTACATAAGTAAATCAAAACTCATAATAAAAAAAAAAAATCTTATCTCAATGAATCTCAGATAGCCAACTGGGCACTAGTTATACTGTCTTGAATTTACCAGTATAGTCCAAATAAGGTCATAGCTTAAACTTTATCCAGTGAAATAATTTGTTTGTTCTGCTTCCATATTCACAATGTGAAAAGCATCAGCAAAAACACAAAAGCTCTAACTTTATGCTCCTTTAGTAAAGTTTTGAACTGCTTGTTACCTGGTGCTACTCAGTTAATAATTATCTGCCTGCTCAAATAAAATCAATATTTTAGTTTATCTTCTAAAATTTGCATCCAGATTCATAAAATATATTTGTTAATAATATTGTTTTCTTTTGTATTTATATAGTAAAAATCACTTAAACTGTCTTAGCTATTTCTGTGTGCACTTAAATAATTATAATATATGCATATTGTTATGCAACAGATCTCTAGAACTTTTTCATGTTACAGAGAATCTCTAAACCTGTTGAACAGCAATGCTTCATTTTCTCATGCTGAACCAATAATTTTCTTTTCTTGTAGTGTATTTTTCCGGTTGTGATATTAAGGTAATGCTGTTCCATTGGCTTGGCTTCTATTTTTGTAAGATATTGTAGAGAATCAGCATTATTTGTCTCTTAATTGCTCAGTAGAATTCACCAGTGAGCACACCTGGTTCTGGTACTTTTTCTTTTAGACTGTTATTAGTTATTGATTCCTTTATTTGATAAATATAACCTTATTCAGATTATCTATATATTCTTGCATGAATTTTGATAGAATGTTTCTTTTAGAAAATTGATCAATTTCATCTAGTTTATTAAATTTGTGGGCACAAAATGTTCATAATTTTTTGTTATCTTTCAAATATATTTCATTTTTAACACCTCTCTTTAATTTCTGATATTAGTAATTTGTATATTCTCTCTTTTTTATTAGTTAACCTGACAATATGTATAATATAGTTTTTATAAATAGTGTCTTGACCCAGTTTTGAGATCCTAGATAAAGGTCAATCAGTCTCTTTTTCTGAGTAGAAAACTAAAGATTAAGTCCTCAGCCCCAACCTACTCCCATAAGAAGCTCTCACACTTTGAGCCACTATATACTTGCGATAATTGCCTCAGGGTCAGGTATTAGACAACCAGGGACAGCCCTGATGCCCTTGATGAAATTACTTAAACTAGCCAATCCTAGTTTGTTGCCTTGCTCATTTCTTTCCACGCAAACTACAAGGAAGACACTTTCCCATAGTTCTCTTCTCTCCTTCTATCTAGTGACCAACCCCGGTGTTTCTTCTCAATAGCTCTGTATGTCATAATTTGTCCTCCCCAGGGACCCGTGAGTATAGAAAACTGCAAAACTCTTTTCAATTTTTCTCTCATTTGTGTTTGACCTCACCATATAGCACTCACTACAATATGGTTAAAAAAAAATAGAGGTTTACAAAATTTATTGATTTATTTCAAAGAAATAGCTTTTGATTTGTTTTATGATTTCATGTTTTAAATTTCATTGGATTACTGCTGTAATTTTTATTACTTCTTATCTTCTGTTCAGTTTGGATTTAGTTAGCTCTTTTTTCTAGTTTTCTAAGATAAAAACTTAGATTATTTAATTTAGATCTTCTTTTCTATTATATACATTCGATGTTATAAACTTCACTGCAAGCAATGTTTTTGCTGCATCCAATTAGTTTTGATAAGTTGTATTTTTATTACACTTAGTTAAATTTTTTTTTTTTTTTTTTTTGAGCCGGGCTCGGTGGCTCAGCCTGTAATCCCGCGCCTTTGGGAGGCTGAGTTGAGCGGATTGCCTGAGCCCGAGGGTTCGAGACCCGCCTGGGCAGCAAGACCTCATCTCTACAATAATTCAAAAAATCAGCCGGGCGCGGTAACGCATGCCTGTAATTCCGGCTACTGGGAAGGCTGAGGCGGAAGGATCGCCGGGGCCCAGCAGGTCGAGGCTGC
>NW_007257528.1:0-62353 GCF_000164805.1 Carlito syrichta | reverse complement strand
GCGATCCTTCCGCCTCAGCCTTCCAAGTAGCTGGAACTACAGGTGCGCGCTACCACATCCCGCTAATTTTTTTGATTTATTGTACAGATGAGATCTCGCCAAGTTGCCCAGGCTGGTCTTGAACCCGCGGGCTCAGGCAATCCACTCACCTCAGCCTCCAAGGCTGAGCCACCGAAACCGGTTAAAAATGTTTTTAAAGTTCTTTTGAGACTTCTTTGATCTGTCAGTTTTATCGATTTCCTAATATAGATCGTTTATATATTGTCAGATTTATTCCTAAGTGTTTTATTTTAAGGATGTTAATGTAAATAATATTGTGTTTTCAATTTCAAATTCTGCCGTTCATTGCTGATATATAGAAAAGTGATTAACTTTAGTATATTAATTTTGTATCCTGAAACCCTTCTATAATCACTAATTAGTTCCAGAATTATCTATGTCAATCTTTTTGAATTTTCTGCATAAACAATCATGTCATTTGCAAAACAAGGACACTTTTGTTTCTTCCTTCACAATCTATATCTTTTTTTTCTTGTATTATTGACTTAGCTAAGACTTCTAGTACTATGTTAAAAATGGTAACAAGGACATCCTTGCCTTGTTCACAATGTTAGAAAGTTTCATATTTCTCAAATATTATTTTAAATTCATAGTGAATGTTGGCTTCGGGAATGTATACTCTTTTGAGAGGAAAAGAGAGTAAATATTTGGGGACAGTAATATAATCTACTACCTCTATCTTTGAGGAAACTACAGGTTTCATTGGAAAATTGAATTTATTAAGTCTCATTTTACTTTTATTCAAAGTAAAATGCACTTTGCATTTATTTTGTTAATGGTTACTTTAAAAAAGATTTAAGTGCCGGGCTCGGTGGCTCAGCCTGTAATCCCGCGCCTTTGGGAGGCTGAGGTGAGTGGATTGCCTGAGCCCGCGGGTTCGAGACCCGCCTGGGCAGCGAGACCTCATCTCCATAATTAAATCAAAAAATCAGCTGGGCGTGGTCGCACATGCCTGTAATTCCAGCTACCTGGAAGGCTGAGGCGGAAGGATCGCCGGAGCCCAGCAGGTCGAGGCTGCGGTGGCCGGGAGCGGCCACTGCACTCCAGTCTGGGCGACAGAGTGAGACTCCAACTCAAAAAAAAAAAAAAAAAAAAAAAAAAAAAAGATTTAAGTGTAATATTTCCAGAATATATTTGAAATAATTGTATGAATAAATTAAGCTTAAAAATTAAAGATACTACTCAAAAATGGCACTAGGTTATCTATATTTACTGTGAAATTAATTTTACTATTTATGTTCCAGGTTATTTTACTTTGTTTACTAAATAACACAATTTTTAGTTCTAAACTATATTTTCACTTCCTAGCTTTTATCCTTTTATTGTCTGAAGTTGATTTAAGTTGCTTCAATAAGTCTTTTTCACATTTTTATCTTACCAAGCAATCTATCAGAACACCCACTGCTAAGTTCTTGTCCTCCCTTTTAAAATATCAGGCCTAACCTCAGGAGACTCTAAGGTTTGCCAGCCTTCTGCTTTATATGAATTTTCCCTATTTCACAACTTAAATGTTCTGTACTTTATTCAAATTCATGTAGTCATATATTCATTAAAATTATGGTTTTGTGTCATAATTGTCAAATATATGTAGCAACAACTCTTGCAATTTTACAAGTTATTTCTTACTACTTATTGCAAATAAATATTCAAATCTTATATTAAATGTAATAAAAGTGCCTGAGTTAGGGTATGTGTCATTTACAATCATGTCTTTCATACAATTCTCTTTCAAGCATTAGGCATATGCCAAGTTGTCCAAAATATTTAGATAATGGAAAACAAATGAAAATTAACAAAAATTAGTCATAGTAAAAATTAAAAATCAGCTATAACATTACTATTATCACTTCAAAGAAAGAATTAAAAGTATTGAGAACTTAAAATGTCCCTGGAAAATTTGAGATATGAGGATGAATACTGACAAGTTCTGTTTTACTCAAGCAGAGATATAACTAGGAAAAAAGTCAATTTGATAAATTTTCTTATGAAAGTGTGCAAAAAGTGTCATGGAAACATATAAGGAGGATGATTAATTTTGTTCATAAAAAGTAAATTTTTAGATGAAAGAAAAACTTATTAATCACTTGTCCTCTGCTTCACACAGTTATATTCAATTGCCTGCTCCAACATCTCCACTTGAATCTATAATAAGCACAAAAAAATTTAATATATCTCAAGCCTAAGTCCTAAGTCCCCCACAAAAGCCTGTATCTCTACATCTGCATGTCCCTATCTCAATTAACAGCCAGAAATCATGAACTGATCCTTAGTTTATTATTCTTTCTCAAACCAGATTCAACATTTCAGTGATTCATGTCATTTTTATCTCTTTAATACATCACCAGTTTATGCACTTCTCTTCATATCAACTTCCACCATCCTATTTCAAGCACCATCACTTATCATATGAATTATTACAAAGAGCTCCAAATATATCTTCCCACTTTCACTCTTGACCACCAAAAATCCTTTTTCTACAAAAAGTTATTAACTATGATGCAAACTAAGTCACTAAGTCAATCAAAGTACAGAGGCTTTAACATAATATGTCTCTACTTATGTTTATAATTCAGAAGTAATTAGTCCAAAGTTGGTACAGTAGTTATGCAATCCTCAATAGTTAGCTTTTATCTCTGGGTTTAAAACAGTGCCCTCAAGTTGTCATCACCCATAAAACATTGTAAAATGAAGACAAAGCCCAGGAAAGTGAATGTTCAATCATTTTAGGAGGAAGTACCAAAAATTATGTACATTACTTCTTCCATATCATGAGCATTAGTTGTATGACTGTACCTACTTGCAAAGAAAGCAGGAAACAAAAAGTTTAATTAGATGACTATAGCCAAGTAAAAGAAATTATTATAACATAATTGCAAATTAAGCTAAAAGACAGTCATACAATAATAGAGATTTCAATACCTTGCTAACAGTTTTAGATAGATCTTAAGAAACTAAGCAAGAAATCTGGAACCTTAAACTTCACACTTGACTAATTAGAACTGAAAAACATTTAGAGAACACTCTGCTCAGCAACCATAGAATATACTTTCTTCTCATCAGCCCACAAAACATACTCTAAGATTAACCACATTCTTGGACACAAACCAAGCTGAATGAATTTCAAATGGTTGGAATCATACCATTTGATTTGCATCTTACCAGGTTGAAATCATACCATCTGGTAAGCATTTTACCAGAACACAGCAGAATGAAAATAAATCTCATTACCATCAGGAATTCCCTAAAACACACAAATACATGAAATTAAACATACTTCTGAATGACTTCTGGGTTAACACAGAAATCAAGACAGAAAGAAAAGTATTCCTAGAAACAAGCATAAACCAAAACACAATACACCAAAACCTGTAGGATACCATAAAAGTGATGCTAAGAAGAAAGTACATATCATTGCACACACATCAAGCAAGCAGAAATATCTCAGAGAAAACAGTCTAATGACTCACCTAAGTGTACTGGAAAGAGAAGAATAATCCAATCTTAAAGCCAATAGAAGAATGAAAATTATCAAAATAAAAACAAAATGTAATGAAATAGAGACCATAAAAAATCATACAAAGGATCAACAAATGGAAAAGCAGGTTCTGCTAATGGTTAAATAAGATTGATAGGCCCCTGACCAAATTATGAGAGAGAGAGAGAGAGAGAGAGAGAGAGAATTCAAATAAAATCTATCAGGAGCAAAAAATGCAATATTACAACCAATCCTGAAAAAATGCAAAAGATTATTAGAAATTACTATAAAATCCTGTATGTGAGTAAACTAGAAAATCTAGAGGAAATGACAACACACAACCTCCCAAAACTGATACAGGAATAAATTGAAACCCTAAACAGACCAATAAAACAATTAAAAAATCAATAATTCTGTAATAATAAACCTCATTGTCAAACAAAGAACTGGGTTAGATGGTTTCTCAGCTGAATTCTGCAAGACATATAAGGAAAAGCTGATAGAACACTACAGAACATTTTACAAGCAATTGAGAAGGAAGGGATACTACCTAGCTCATTCTATGATGCCAATATCATCCTGATAACCCAAAATGGCCAAGCTTCAAAAAAATAAGAAAACTTCATAGCAATTTCTCCGATGAACATTGATGCAAACATTTTCAACAAGATACTAGCATATCACATTTAACAACACAATCGTCATGACAGGTGGGCATTATTCTCAGGATGCAAGTCTAGTTCAACATATGCAAATCAATAAATGTAAGCTGCCACATAAACAAGTGTAAAATCAAGAACCATTTGATTATCTCAATAGACACAAAGCTTCAATAAAATCCAATATCTCTTCTTAATAAAAATCTTCAAACACCTAGGCGTTAAAGAAGCATTACTCAAACTAATAAGAGTCATCTATGACAAACCAGCAGTCAACAGCAAACTTAATGGGCAGAAGCTAGAATCATTCTGCTCTAAGAACTGGAACAAGAAAAAAATGTTTACTCTCACCACTCCTGTTTAACATGGTACTGGAAGTCTTAGCCAGAGAAATCAGAAGAGGAAAAATCCTGCAGAGTCTTTGAAAAGCCTCTATGCATGGAAAAATCACTTTGGTAAAATCTCAGAATACAAAAGAAATGTGCAAAAATCAGTTACTTTCTATACACTAACAACAAGCAAGTTGGGGAAACAAATCAAAAGCACAAACTCATTCAAACATCCACAAAAATAAAATACCACAGTATTCATCTAACCAAAGAGTTAAAAGGCCTTTACAATGAAAACAACAACAAAAACCTCTGCTCGTAGAACTCAAAATGACACAAATGGAAAAACTTCCCATGATCATGAATTGAAAGGATTAATATCATCAAAATGTTCATTTTACACAAATCAATCAGATTCAACATAATCCCTAACAAACTGCCAGCATCTTTTCTTTATAGACCTGGAAAAGATAATAGTTAAATTTATATGGAAACAAAAACGAGTCCAAAGAGCTAAAGCTATCCTAAACAAAAAGAAAAGCTGATAACATCACAATTCCAGTCTTCAAACTTTACTACACAGCAATAGTAACCAAAACAGCATGGTACTGGTACATAAATAGACATATAGACCAATGGAACAAGATAGAGAACCCCCCCAAAAAATCGCAACTTCAACCAACACATCATTGACAGACTTGATGGAAACATACACTGGGGAATGAAAATCCTGTTTAGCAAATGGTGCTGGGAAAACTATCTAAACACATGCAGATGAATAAGACTGAAGCTTGTCCTATCACCACATACAAAAAATATCTAAAAATGGATCAAGGGCTTAAATGTGAATCCTTAAACTACAAGTATCTTAGAAGACAACCTAAGGAATGTCCTACTGGACATTGGCCGAGACAGTGAATTCATGGCCAGGTCCTCAAAAGCAAATGCAGCAAAAACTAAAATTGGCAAAAAGGACCCTATTAAACTACATTATTTGCACAGTAAAGTAAACCATCAAGGCAGTGAAGATACAATCCACAGGAGGAAAAAACAATAATTGCCTGCTTTACATTCAACAAAGGGCTAACATCCAGGATCTAGAACAAACAAACAACATTGACAGAAAAAAAATCTAATAATCCCATTAAAAAGCGAGCAAAAGACATGAACAGACAATTCTCAAAAAAAGCATAAAAGTAATCAAAAAGTTATCAGCATCACTAATCATCAGACAAATGCAAATAAAAGCTACAATGAGACACTACCTCATACCGGTCAGGATGGCTATCATTAAAAAGCCAAAAAAAGAAAAAGAAAACCAAATATTGGCAAGGTTGCAGAGAAAAGGGAATGCTTCCACTCTTGGTGGGAATGTAAGCTAATTCAACCTCTGTGGAAAAAGATTGGAGACATCGCAAAGAACTAAAAATAGAGCTACCATTCAACCCAGCAATCACACTCCTAAGACTATACCCAAATGAACTCAAATCACTCTACTAAAAAGAAACCTGCATGCAGATGTTTATTGTAGCACTGTCTAAATAGCAAAAACATGAAGCCAACTGAGATGCCCATCAAAGGTGGACTAGATAAAGAAAATGTGGCGCATATACTCAATGGAATGGTATGCTGGCATAAAAAGGAGCAAAATCATGTCCTTTACAACAACATAGATGCAGCTGAAGACCAT
Source organism: Carlito syrichta (assembly GCF_000164805.1). NCBI lineage: Eukaryota > Metazoa > Chordata > Mammalia > Primates > Tarsiidae > Carlito > Carlito syrichta. The sequence goes on along the minus strand of NW_007257528.1, from coordinate 56,140 downwards.
CATTCTAAGTAAATTGTAACAGAAACAGAAATCTGAATACCATATGTTCTCACATATTTGGACAATAAACCTTGGGAACACTGACACAAAAATGGAAATAGCAGATGCAGAGCACTGCTGGGGGGCGGGGGGACGGAAAGAGGATAAAGATCACCAAACCACCAACCACTGGGAGGGTAGAGCTTGTCAGAAGTCCAAACCTCACCTTCCAACAATATACTTATGTAGCAAATCCTAAAATACAGCCAACAATACTAACATAAAACATAAACTAATTAATACAAATAAAACAATTACTCAAATGATATAGCAAAACTACTAGATAAAAATTAAAAATTATGACAATAACTACACTTGCATATCAATATTAACCTTGAACATAAATTAATTAAAATCTTCACTTAAAAGATGTAGGTTGGGACTGAGCATAGTGTCTCGTGCTTATAATCCCAGCATTTTGAAAGGCTGAGGAAAGAGAATCACTTGAGCACAGGACCAGCCTAGGTAACACAGCAAGTTCTTGTCTCTGAAAAAGTAAAATAAAATAAAATAAAAATAGCCAGGTGTGATGTCTTATGCCTGTATTCCCAGCTACTTGGGAGACTGAGGTAGAAGGATCATCCGAGCCTAGAAGGTTGAGACTCCAGTTAATCATGATCATCCCAATGCTCTCCAATGTGGGCAACAGAGATTACAACAACAACAACAGATGTAGATTGGAAGAATGGATAAAAAAATACTCCAACAGTATGTTGCTCACAAGAAAACCACCTAATTGATAAAGATGCTTATAGTCTGAAAGTAAAGGGTTGGAAATAGATATTCCATGCAAACAGAATCCAAAAGTAAGAAATATATGAAAATATATTTTAAATAAAACAAATATAAGACATAAAAAAGAGGAAGCAATACAACACTAGTAGGATACTTTGACACCTCTCTGCCAGCACTAGATAGATCACTTAAACATAAATTCAACAAAGAAACATTGAACTTAAAATAGATTTTAGACTAAATGAACCTAACAGATATTTACAGAACATTCTACCCAACAGTAGCAGAATATATGCTCTTCTTATCAAATGGAACATTCTGCGCTACAGACCATAAGTTAGGTCACAAAGCAAGTCTCAACAAATCTTTAAAGATAAAAATTGTATCAAATATCTTCTCATATCACAGTGAAATACAACTAGAAATCAATTCCAATAACACCTTTCAAACCATATAAATACGTGGAAATGAAACAATCTGCTCCTGAATTATCTTTTAGTCAACAACAAAATTAAGACAGAAATGTAAACATTTTTAAACAAAAGCAAAGAAAAACACAAAAAGAAAACATTTAGGGTACAGAAAAATCAGTTCTAAGAGAAAAGCTTATAACACTAAATGCCTATATTAAAAAAAAATAATAATTTGACAACTTAAAATTGTACCTTAAGAAACTAGAGAAGCAAGGACAATCCATTCATATCTTTTTCTCACTTTGTAATGGAGCTGTTTTTTTTTTTTTTTTTTGACACGTTTGTGTTCCTTGTAGATCCTAGATGTTAGGCCTTTGTCAAACATAGATTTGGCAAATATTTTTCCTGAGTCTTGGACTGTCTCCCTGCTCTCTTGATGGTTTCTTTGTCTTTACAGAAGCTTGTCAGTTTGATGAGGTTGTCTATCTTATCTCTTATGGCGTGGGTACTTGGGGTTTTGATCAAGAATTGGTTGCCAGTTCCATTTTCCATAAGGGTGTTTCCTGCATTTTCTAAGGTTCTTATAGTTCGAGGTTTAACATTTAGGTCTTTAATCCATTTAGAGACAACTTTTGTGTATGGTGATAGGAAGGGATCTTGTTTTAATCTTCTGAATGTGGTCAGCCAGTTTTCTCAGCACCATTTACTGAATAGGTTCTCCTCTCCCCAGTTGGTGGTGATGCAGGCTTTGTCGAAGATGAGTTGGTTGAGAAATGGAGATTTTGCTTCTGGAATCTCTATCTTGTTCCATTAGTCTATATGTCTGTTCTTGTATCAATACAAGACCATTTAAATTATTAGCTTTATAATAGAGTTTAAAGTGTGGAAGTGTGATATCTCCTAGTTTTTTTTGTTTTTATTTGCTTTTTTTTTTCCTGAGTATTGTTTTGGCGATTCATTGTCACTTATGTTTCCATATGAATTCCTGTATTATCTTTTCCAGGTCTGAGAAGAATGCTGCTGGTAATTTAATGGATATTGTGTTAAATCTGTAGATTGCCTTGGGTAGGATGGACATCTTAACAATGTTGATTCTTTCAATCCATGAGCATGGAATATTTTATCATTTGTTTGTGTCACCTTTGATTTCTTTGTGCAGTGTTTTGTAGTTTTCATTGTAAAGGTCTTTCACATCTCTGGTTAGGGAGATGCCAAGGTAGCTGATTTTTTTCTGACTATTGTGAATGGGATTGTGCATTTTATTTGGTTTCTGTTTGTTTATTGCTGTCATATAGAAGTGCAGCTGTCTTTTGCACATTGATTTTATATCCTGAGACTTTGCCAAAGTCTTTTTTCAGTGCAAAGAGGTTTTTGATGTATGAACAGCCAACAGATACATGAAAAAATGCTCAGCCTCATTAGTCATCAAAGAAATGCAGATTAAAACTATACTGAGATACCACCTAACTCCAGTCAGAATGGCTATCATCAATAACTCAAAAAACAACAGATGCTGAAGAGGATGCAGCGAAAAGGGAACACTTCTCCATTGCTCTTGGGAATGTAAACTCGTACAGGACTCTGTGGAAAACAGTGTGGCGATTCCTAAGAGATCTAAAAATTGACCTTCCATATGATGCCACAATCTCCCTACTGGAAATATACCTGGAAGAACTCAAATCACTCTATAAAAAAGATATACCTGCACACGTATTTTTATCACAGCATTGATCACAGTAGCAAGAACATGGAACCAACCATGCTGCCCATCAAAAGAGGACTGGATTAAAAAATGTGGTACATATGCCTGATGGAATATTATGCAGCCATAAGGAAGAACAAAATCATGAACTTCACAGCAACCTGGATGGACTTAGAGTCTATAATACTGAGTGACATTTCATAGAAACAAAGAACTGAGTATCACTTGTTCTCACTCATAAACAGACCTTGAACAATTATTGTAATACTATAAGAAAAGGATTGGCAGTAGCGGGAATCTGCCTAGGGGAGGGAGGGAACACCTCATCAACAAGGTGTTGCATAATGAACATTTGTATACCTAACCCTGAATTATACCCCACATCTTTAAAATAAAATAAAAGTGCAAAGATATGTATAATAGAGTATAAAGTCTCGGAGTGTGATATCTCCTGTTTTTGTTTTTTCTGAGTATTGTTTTGGTGATTCACAGTCATTATGTTTCCATATGAATTCCTGTATTGTCTTTTCTAGGTCTGAGAAGAATATATTTGGTAGTTTGATGGGTATTGCGTTAAATCTGTAGATTGCCTTGAGTAGGCTGGACATCTTAACAATGTTGATTCTTCAAACCCATATATATATCTTTCCACCTCACCAGAAAATTTGACTCCAAATAATATTTTCCAAGCTTGAGGAGATTCATTGGAACTTTGCTTGTTTCTATAAATCATATAAAATTTTCATCTACAGATTTCCTAAATGACATCCATTGTCTTTTGTTTATTTCAAGATCTAGTTCAAATGTTCCTTTCTTAATTTGGGCGCTCATCTGAAAATATATTGTTTTTCTCAAAAAAAAAAAAAAAACAATCCAAACCCAAAGCTAGCAGAAAAAAATAAATTACAAAAGTCAGAGCAAAACTACATGATATTGAGACAAAAAAATTCAAGGATCAGCAAAACAAAAAGTTGGTTCTTTGAAAATATAAACAAAATTCATAGACCACTAGCTAGACTAACAAACAAAAGAGAAGTTTCAAGTTAGCAAAATCATAAATGGAAAAGGAGACATTATACCTGGTATGGCAGAAATTCAAAAGATCATCAGAGACATTATAAACAACTCTATGTTCACAAACAAGAAAATCTAGAGGGAATGGATAAATTTTTGGAAACATACAACCTCCTAAAATTTAGCCAAAAGGAAGTCCTGAACAGACCAGTAACAAGTATTGAGATTAAATCAGTAATAAAAAATCTTCAAACAAACCCAGGATCAGGTGGATTCACAACTGAATTTTATCAGATGTACAAAAAATAACTATTGCCACTCTTATGAAAACTGTACCCCCCAAAATTGGGAATCCTCAATTTTTTTTGTCAAGTCAGTATCACCCTGATACCAACATCAGGCAAGAACACAACAACAACAAAACTACAGACCAATATACCTGATGAACATGGGAAGATTTTGGCCAAAGGATACAAACTTTCAGTTTTTTTATGATGATATAATATACAGCATGGTGACTATCATTAACAATATTTAAAGAAAATGTGATACATATAAGGAAATTGTGGTACAGATACACAGTGGAGTACTGCACTTCCATAGAAGAACAAGATCATAGACTTCATAGCAGCTTGGAAGGAGTGGGAAGTCAGCATACTAAGTGAACAGTCATGGTATCAAATAACTGAATACTGCGTGTTCTCACTCATAAGTGAGCCCTGAACACTAGTCCCATTAGCACTAGGATGGGATCAGTAATCACTGGGCACTGCTAGGGTTCTGAGGGAAGAGGGTGGGGGGAATATGACAATACAAAGTGAACCTGACCCACTACCAGGGGGAGTGAGGGCCAGTTAGAAGCCCAAACTTCACCTGCATGCAGCCTACTTAAGTAGTTAATCCTCACTTGTACCCCACAGCTCTATAATCAAAAAATTTTGTAAATACTGCACTTTTACTTGAAATTTACTAAGCAAATAGATTGTAAGTATCCTTATCAAACACACACACACTTGCACACATGCATAGAAAAAATATATGCAGTGATGGATATGTTGATGAATTTAATTGTGATCATTACACAATTGCATACATATATGAAATAATCACATTGTACACATTGAATATATACAATCTTTATTTTTAAATCAAAATAAAACAAATAAATATATCAAGTTATTTTCCTGCCTAAAACATTCTAGGACTACCTATTTTATTCTATCATAGAACTAGCCTTGTTTTACTAATAGCACTTAATAAAGACTGTAATTATACATTTATTTACTTACTTTTTATTGCTTGCCACTTCCACCATTAGTATGCACAAGTAGCATCTCTTACATTCACTATTATTAAACCATTTTCAAGTACAGTGACCAGCATATAATGCACTCTTTAAAAATATAAAAAGTATTTTATAAATGAATGAGTAGACTTATTTTAGCAATAAAAAAGAAAATGATATTTCTGAATGTAGAAAATATATGTACTAAAATTAAAATGCATTCATTTGAAATATATAACATGTTCAAGAAATAATTAAGAACTTAATGGAATGGATATACGGTAACAGAGATTTTTTCAGAAGATATGAATAGGATTCCAGATCATGGAGAAAATGAGCTTAATAAGTGCTCTGATTTAGACCCTTATCCTTAGACATAAATTAGATAATTTTAAGTAAGGGAAAGAAAATAGTCAGCTATGTTATCAAATGATACTGCTGGTAGAAGTGTGGCAGATGAATTTGGCAGAAACACTGCAAACAGGAGACCAGATAGGTGATCTACTCTTTGTGTTTGCTCTATCAGCCACTCAGCTTCTCTCAGTTTATTAACTTATTTTTGTTTTGCTTTCCAGTGAACTTCAGCATACCAGTGAACTATAATGCCTCTGTAACATTGATTTCACTACATGTTTTTATGATATTCATTCACCTTCTTAATTTTTTAAGTTTCTAATTTTCAGGTTCATGAGAGAGAATATTTATATAATCATCTTTCTTTGTCAAATCATTCAATTGATGTCTCTGGTCAGCTATGGGTACAAATTTGTATCAGTTGTTTAATCCTTGTTCAATTATGTGTAATTAGTAATGGAATTGAGTGATTCACTGATCTACTTGGAAGAGGTTGTGAGACAACTTCTTTAATAATTATATTACAACTGGAACATTTGGAAATAGAAATGTCATATACAAGGAGTATATGTAAATATAAATGTTTAAATATTTTAATTTGTATGTTGTGCTAAACCCAACTCAAACAGCTTTATATAATGAAATGAATTTATTGCCTTACATAACTACAAGTAAATATGACTCTACAAGTAGATATGACTACACATATCTTATACATAACTTATTCTGGCAACATTTATTTGTGATCATCTTCCCTCCCTTACTCTATGTGCTGGCTTTATCCTGTGAATGAATTAATTCATGACTACACAATGACTATAATGGTTCCATGCTTATTATTTGCACTCCATATCATCCTGAGTAAGAAGGAGCTCTTTGTTGATCCAGAGCAATAGAAATCTCCTGTACTTTACCCTGATATGATCAATTTAAACTTATCTGTGTGACTAGTGGAATATCGTGTATTATTTATGTTAATTTGGACTACTGGGCCAAAGAGGAGAGAAATAAAACTAATGAAAAAACCATCCACTGCATTTTCTAAGAAAGGATGAAAAATACTAATAGCTATTCTCTCTCTCTCTCTCTCTCTCTCTCTCTCTCATTCTCTCTCTCTCCTCTCTCTTTCTCTCTCTAGTCTAATAAGTCATTGGATGTAACTCTTTTCAATTAGGAGAAAACAAAATTGATGAGTCAGGTGATTATCATTCTTTAAGACACTAGTTAACCCTGCTGGAATGAATACCATCTAAAATTTCAAAACAAACAACAACCATCAAAAAAATTATTAAACTAACAGGTCAAAATAGTCAGAGGGTATTTGGACATAACATATTTTCCTTCCCACATTAAGACTTGGTTTATCATTTATCTGGCTGAGGATTTTTTTTTCTCCTCCATTTTACATTTCCTAATAAAAACAATGCATGTTTAGAAGTAAAATCTACATGGATACAAATATTTATGTGCATATTTCAGCACCTACACATCAATATAATTATCCTGAGTTTTAGATAAATTAAATTTGAGAATTTACTCAACTCTGTGCTGAATAATACAAAACTTCAAGCTACTTACCAGTGAGTTTCCAAATTTCTCTACCATAGTTGTATTTGGAACTTCCCTAATAATGGTTTTAATATAGGAATGTCTGTAGCAATAACTATAGGAATGATTTAGATTAGGGAAATTTGAATAGGTTTCTGATAAATCATAGGCAACACTAGTAATTCAGTGTGCTGATTGCTAGATCAATTGAAATTACCTAACTAATTTATTGGAAGTTTCTGCTAAATAAGAGGAGTATGAAATATTTCAAGTTGGTTGTTGCTATTGATTTACAAAACGTATTTTTCATAACTAGAGTATCAACTGAAAAAGTAAAAATATTTCTGGAGCATTTTTTCTAATTCATTTTCAGTAATTTTGGAACTTCAAGATTTGAATTATCACCAAATGTTAACATATAGCTATCTAACAATAACAGGACACAGTGTAAGAGTTTACTTAGCCTTTTTCACTTCTTAAGTTAGTAGATCAAACTAGCCAGAACTTATTTTGATATAATATATTTTCCTCTCCACATTGAGACTTGGTTCATCATTTATATGGCTGAAGATGTTTTTTCTCCTCCATTACATATTAACTCAGCTTGTCCTCCTTATAATTTGTTTAAAGTACAAAATTTTTTTATTTCAGTTTTATTAAATAAATATGTTCTACTATTATCAGGAGATAAAACATACATTAAATAAACTAACATTTATTTGCAATTTTATTGATGCAAAAATGTAAAAAGTTAGAGTTAAAATTTGTTTCTTTCCTTTGAAGAGTCAAAGGAGATAGAAGATATGATTGCATCTTTTCATTATGAAGCACAGAGAAAAGTAAATCAAAAGCTTAGTTCAAAAGAAAGATAGGGCTTGATATATTTTTAAGACAGTATAAGAAAGCTTCATCAATAATAAAATTGAGGCTAAGTGAAATATGGAATAATTTTTCTTTGCAGTTTTCACTTTGTATTATTTATATCCAAACAGAGAAAATAAAGAGAACATTCAGATAGTTATATAAATAATTTAGATGCCAATCCCCCCAACAATGAAAATGTTTACTTAAATTTATCTAATTTTACACATTTTTAAGTTTAATTATTTGGCTATTCAGCTAATGAATTGATTTGGTATACCACTGAACTGGATTGCCACAAAGATCTTGTGATTCCTTATGCATTGTTATGAATGTACTTAAGTTTTTGAATGAAGAGGAAGTGCAATGCGCAAACAACCCTTACTAAAAAGATATTTTGCACCACATGCTATATTTAGAATCCATTTATTTTTACTTATGGTACACCATGAAAGGATTCAGTTCATTTTTACAGTTCCAGCCAGATAGAGAACATTTTCAACACCAAAAAGAGTAGACAGCATTTTTTTCTCACTTCTTTCCTCTACTGTCTCTTCCTTTACCAGCATCACTTGTAAATGTTTGCTAGTACATTTTCTGAGCTAGTATAAGTGATGAGAACTTAACTTCTCCTTAACTAACTTCTGAGTTATAACTCTAAGCACACACACACACAAAGGCAGCATGCCACCCACATAAGTTTTTGTTGAAAGCAATAATAAATGTGATAAAAATTTGATTAATATAATTTTCCTAGGTTCTCTAAAATTGCATGAAATACCTGAACTAATGTTAGAATCTGTCTCTCTCTCTCTCTCTCTCCCTCTCTCTCTGTGTGTGTGTGTGTGTGTGTGTGTGTGTGTGTGTGTGTTATAATGGATTTGTATTTGCTTTTATATGCCAGAGAACAAGAATATAAGTCACTTGGAGAAATGAATTAAGTGTATGTGTGATAGCTCAAAAAATGGCCCCCTAAAAATGTCCACGTCCTAATCCCCAGACCTCTGGAAATGCTACCTTACATGATGAAAGAAACTTTGCAGCTTTAGTACAGTTAAGACTCTTGAGATGGAGAGACAATGTGGACTCAATCTTATCACATGAATCCTTATGAGTAGGAGACAGGAGAGTCAGAATCAGAGAGAAATTTGAAGATGCTGTGCTGGTGGAATCTAAGGTGGAGGAAGAGGTGTTGAGCCAAGGAATATAGGCAGATTATAGAATGTGGAAAAGGCAAAGAAATAGATTCTCCCCTAGAGTTTTCAGAAGGAATTCAGTCTTATTGGTACCTTGTTTTCAGTCCAGTAGGATGCATTCTGGACTTATGACGTTCACATTTGCAAGAGAATGAATGTGTGTTGCTTCAGACCACTAAGTGTGTGGGCAATTTTTTACAGCAGCAATAGGGAATGAATAAAAATATCTTGTGGCTTGCCATCTCTGGGGTATTTTCCACATCTGTATTTAATCAAGATCAAATCAAGGCAGTGACTTCAAACAATACTAGTGGTCATTGTGTACTTTATGTCACTCACTCACAGTTTAAAATATATACATCAGCCGGGCTCGGTGGCTCAGCCTGTAATCCCGTGCCTTGGGAGGCTGAGGTGAGCGGATTGCCTGAGCCCGCGGGTTCGAGACCCACCTGGGCAACTTGGTGAGATCTCATCTCTACAATAAATCAAAAAATTAGCTGGGTGTGGTAGCGTGCCTGTAGTTCCAGCTACTTGGAAGGTTGAGGCAAAAGGATCTCCAGAGCCCCAGCAGGTTGAGGCTGCAGTGACCGGGAGTGGCCACTGCACTCCAGTCTGGGTGACAGTATGAGACTCCAACTCAAAAAAAATAAAAATAAAATATATACATCAGAAAAACATTTAAGGATGACTGTTTAGATAACAAAATTATTGATTTTAGGAGGATCAAGATGGCCAATATGAGGCAGCTAGAGTGAGTTTCTCCTACAGAGTAAACCAAGATAGAAGGAGTTTCCTTGGCATGCAGAGAAAAACAGATCCAGCAGCATGTCTCATCACTCTCCATTACAGTGATCATATTCACTTAGAACAAAAAAGAAGAAGAAGAAAAAACCATAAATTATTGCTGGAACTAGCAAGATTCTCACCTGCATAACCACAATCCACTACAACCTCCAGATATAATGAGGAAACCATGCTCTGCCATGGAGTGGCACAGGAAAAAAGACTTAAGTAGTGTTAATAACCCTTTCCAAGAGACTCAACCCTTGAAACTCAACCCATTTCCAGGAAATTCTCTCAGATATAGCTGCTTTCCAGCCAGCCTGGGAGAGGATGGGCCCTAAACATATACTCCACAGTGGCAGGGAATTCCTAGCTGGGAGGGTTATCTGAGAGCTACTGAGGCCCTGAGGTTGGCTGCACTTTGACATTCTGATCACAGATTGCCCAAGGCCAACACAGGATCTGGGTGGGACTCCTCATTCACTGTGTAAGCTCTTCTGCCCAATGGCTTTACTCCAGATGCCTGGGAATTCTTTTAATCCCCACTGGGGTAATAAAAAATGCACACTTGCAAGGCTCTTCAGTTCCTTTTCTTTGCACTCCCCTTGAAGGCTCAAAAAAATAGAGAACTTGAGAAATCCCCAGAGCCCTGCCCTCTTCCTAAGCTGACTGGGTACTTCCTTGTAGTAACACTTGCCAAGGAGAAACCTTACAGCCACCATTGCAACTGGCTTTCTCTCACAATTGCCACCATGTGGTTGGCAGTCAACAGTACAGCCCACAACATCAAATATAATACTTCAACTTTGGGGGAAGGCCTTGTCACAAATTCCAGCTGACACCACCTCTCAAACCTCTCTGGCCATTTAAGATGCCATGAGCCAATGCAAGTACGTAACACAGGACTGCCACAGCTGAAAATTGAAACATTCACCACACCAAGGCAATATACAACCAAAAAAGCTCTACAGCACCTATGTCAGCCACCTCGTCCCTAAATAAGAAAAAATAGTCTACCCAAACAATATGAAAAAGTAGTTCTCCAACATGCACAAAAGACCACACCAACTTTTTAGCAACAAACCCTAACCAAAATACAATTTGTGACATTTCGAACATAAAATTCAAAAGGTTTATTAAAAAATTGATCAGTGAATTTCAGAAGCAAATTGAAAACCAACACAATTTAAAAAAAAAGAAAGCAAAACTCTTCAGGAAATGAATGAAAAACTCTTCAAAAAATAGTCACCTGGAAAAAAAAAATCTGAAATTCTGGAAATGTACCAGTAGCTTAGAACAAACAGAAAAAATGATCTCAGAACTTGAAGATAAGTCTTTTGAATTAACTCAATCAGAAAGCAATAAAGAAAAACGAATCAAGAAAATGGAACAACATCTCCAAGAAATGTGGGATTAAGTAAAATAAACAAACCTAAAAATCATAAGTGTTCCTCAGAAACATGAGCGAGCAACAGTTTTGGAAAACCTATTTCAGGGAATAATAAAGGAAAACTTCCCTGGCCTTGCCAGAGGCCTATAAATCCAGCTACAAGAAGCCCAAAAAATCCAAATAAGATTCATTAAAACAAGGTTATCCTCAAGGCATATAATCATCCAGCTATCCAAAGTTAATGTGAAAGAAAGAATTTAAAAAGCAGGGAGATGAAAATATCACATAACTTATGAAGGTACACCTATCAGACTAACAGCAGACTTTTCAGAAGAAACCCTACAAACCAGAAGGTGTTGGGATCCATCTTCAATCTCTTCAATCAGAATAATATTCAGCCAAGTATTTTGTATCCCGCAAAACTAAGTTTCATAAATAAAGGAGAAATAAAGTCCTTTACAGACAAGCAAACACTGAAGGAATGTTTCACCACTAGTCCAGCTCTACAAGAAATACTCAAAAGAGTTCTAAATACTGAAAATGAAGGTTAGTATACACCAATAGAATAATGCTGGAAATCAAAAAGTTTACAGGCCATATGGAACACCACCACAACAGAGAAAATAAATAAATAAATCAACCAGATAACATTCAGTATGATGAATGAAATAGTACTGTAAATGTCTTTAATAATTCTGAATGTAAATGATCTCAATGCCCCATTAACAAGATGTAGACTGAATCAGCCGGGCTGCCGTGGCCAGGAGCGGCCACTGCACTCCAGTCTGGGCAACCGAGAGAGACTCCAACTCAAAAAAAACCCCAAAAAAACAAGATATAGACTGGCAGATTGGATAAATAAACACAACCAAAATATCTTCTACCTTCAAGAGACCCACTAAACTCACAAAGACTCCTATAGACTCAAGGCAAAGGTGTGGAGAAAAGTATTTTATGAAAATGTATAACCAAAAATAAGCAGGAGTAAACAATATATAGTCAGATAAAATAGACTTTAACAACAATAAAAAAGATGGTTACTATATAATGATAAAGGAATCAATCCAATGAGAAGACATGACAAGTTTTAATATATTCATCTAATGCAAAAGCCCCAAATTTATAAAGCAAATTCTACCAGATTAAAAAAAAAAAATAGACATCAATACAATAAACTTTAGAGGCTGAAACACTTCACTGACAGAAATAGAAAGATCATCAAGGTAGAGATTCAACAAAGAATCATTGGAATTAATCTGGACTCTAGATCAAATGGAAATAACTGACATCTACAGAACATTCCATCCCAAACTATAGAATATACATTTTTCTCATCAGCACATGGAACATTTTCCAAAATAGACCATAAGATAGGTCACAAATCAAGTGTCAATACATTCAAGAAAATCAAAACCATATCAAGTACCTTCTCATACCACAGTGAAATATACCTATAAATTAACTCCAAGAAGAACTCATGAAGCAGAACCCCCCCCCAAAAAGGTAGTGAAACCATCTGCTCCTGAATGATTTTTGAAATCCAGATGAAAATAAAATCTAGATGGAAATTTAAAAATTCATTGAAACATTTGACAACAAGTTATCAAAACCTCTGGAACACAGCCAAAACTGAGCTGAGAGGAGAATTTTATAGTGCTTAAAACACTGAAAGATAATTTATCAGCAACCTAACATCACACTTCAAGGAGCTACAAAAACACAGAACTAGAAAAGCAAAGAACTAGAAAAGCTAGAACAAACTAAACCCAAAGCCAGCAGGAGAAAATAAATAGTGAAGAGCAAAGCAGAACTAAATGAAATTAAAATAAATAAAACAATGCGAAGCATCAATGAAACAAAACGTTGCTTCTTTGGAAAGATAAACAAAATTGATAGACTGCTAGCAGGTTAAGAAACAAAGAGAAAAGGCGCAAAATAGCACAATCAGAAATGAAAATGGAGACATTACAACTGATACAATGAAAATTCAAAAAATCATCTGGGACTATTGCGGACACCTCTATGCAAGAAACTAGAAAATCTAGAGAAAAATAGATAAATTCTTGGAAACATATAACACTAACTTTGAATCAAAAAGAGATATAGAAACCCTAAATAGATAAATAATGAGTAACAAGATTGAAACAGTAATTAGAAATCTCCCAACAAAAAGAATTCAAGACCTGATGGTCTCACAGCTGAGTTCTATCAGACCATCAAAGAACTGGCACCAATTTTATTGAAGTTATTTCACAAAATTGAAGAAGAGGGAATTTTCCCTAATTCATTCTATGAGACCAATATCAGTCTGATACCAAAGCCAGGAAAAGATACAACTACTGACCAATATCCCTTATGAACATAGATGCAAAATTCCACGACAAAATATTAACAAACTGAATTCAACAATATATTTTTAAAAATTCATCATAACCAAGTGGGTTTTATTCCGGGGATGCAATGGTATTTCAACATATGCAAGTCAATAAGTGTGATCTACTACATAAACAGAATTAAAAACAAAAATTATATAATCATATTAATAGGTGCAGAAAAAGCATTTGATAAAAGTTAGCATGCCTTCATGATGAAAACCCTCAGCAAAATAGACATAGAAGGGACATTACTCAAAATAATGAAACCCATATACAACAAACCCACAACCAATGTTATTCTGAACAGAGATAAGTTGAACGCATCCCCCCTCAGAACTGGAGCAGGGCAAGGATGCTCAGATTTATCACCCCTATTCAAAGGTGCTGGAAGTCTTAGAGAAATTAGGCAAAAAAAGGTAATAAAGCATTTTCAAATTGGAAAAAACAATTCAAACTGTCTCTCTATGCTGACAATATAATCTTATATCTAGAGAATGCTAAAGATTCCTCCAAAAGACTCCTGAACTTGACAAGTGAATTCAGTAAAGTTTCAAGATTAAAAATCAACACACACAAATCACTAGCACTGCTATACACCAATAGAAACCAAGCTGTGGTTCAAATCAAGAACTCAATTCAATTTACAATAAAAGCTCAAACGCTAAAATAGGAATAAATTTAACCATGGAAGTGAAAGATCTCTACAAAGGAAAGTACTAAATTCTGATGAATAAAATTATAGAGAACACAAACAAATGAGGAAATATCTCATGCTCATAAATTGGAAGAATCAACATTGCTAAAATGACCATATTACCCACAGTAATCTACAGATTCAATGTTATTTCTTTCAATCTACCTACATAATTTTTCACAGAATTGGAAAAAATGCTAAAATTCATATGGAATAAAAAAAGAGCTAGAAGAGCTAAAGCAATCCTAATAAAATAACAAAGTAAGAGGCATCACATTAACTGACTAAATTATAGTACATGGCTGTAGTAACCAAAAAATCATGGTATTGATACAAAAGCAGACCAATGGAATAGAATAGGGAATCCAGAAATAAACTCAAATATCTAAAACACGATGATCTTTAACAAGGAAGAAAAATAAACATGGGGGAAAAGAAACAAATGGTGCTGGGAAAATCAGAAAGCTACATGTCAAAAAAATGAAACTTGATCCCTACCTTTTCTCTTATACAAAAATTAACTCAAGATGGATTAAAGACTTAATGTTAGTACTGAAACCATAAAAATCCAAGAAGAAAACCTAGAAAAAACTCTTCTGGACATTGGCCTAGAGAAGAATGTATGGCAAAAACCCCCAAAGCAAATGCAACAACAAAGCAATAAATAAATAAATAAATAAATAAATAATGGGACTTAATTAACCTACAAAGCTTCTGCACAGCAAAATAAATAATCAACAGAGAAAATAGGAAATCTATGGAATGGGAGAAGATATCCACAAACTATACATCTGACAAAGGTCTAATATCCAGAATATACAAAGGACTCAAATTGGCAGTAATAAAGTAAATAACTCCATTAAAAAGTGGACAAATGACATGAACAGACATCACTCAAAAGAATATATACAAATGGCCAACAAACTTATGAAAAAAATGTTCAACATCAAGAAACTGTTAATTAAAACCATAATGATGGGATAACACCTTATACCAGTCAGAATGGACATTATTAAAAAAAAAAAAAGTAGATACTGGCACAGGTGCAGATAAAATGGAACACTTATACACTGTTGGTGAGAGTATAAATTAGTACAACCTCTATGGAAAGTGGTATGGAGATTTCTCAAAGAACTAATAGTAGTCCTACCATCTGATCCAACAATTCCACTACTAGACATCTACCCTAAGAAACAGAGGTGGTTATATAAAAAAGATATCTGCACTCACATATTCACAACAGAATTCATAATTGCAACAATGTGGAATCAAATGTCCATCAACTGATCAGTGGAAAATCAAAATATAGTACATATACATTGTGGAATACTATTTAACTATAAAAATAATAAAATAATTCCTTTTTCAGCAACTTTGAGGGAATTGGGTAGCATCATCCTAAGCAAACTAACTCAGGAACAGCAAAACAGACACTGCATGTTCTCACTTATAAGTGAGAGCTACACTAAGGATATTCAAAGGCATAGAGAATGGTGTAATCATTACAATGGACTCTGGAGACTCAGAAGGGGGAGGAAGGAAAGAGCTGGAGGGATAAAAATATCACCTACTGGGTACAAAGTTCACAGCTTGGGGTGGTGAGTATTCTTAAAGTCAAGACTAAAAACTATTTGTATCCCTAAAAGCTACTGAAATTTTAAAAAAGGAAAAAAATGAAAAATTGTATAGCTAAAAGAAATTCATATAATGTTAACATTTGATTAAAATTCTTGTCATTTTGATGTAAACATAAAAAATAAAATTTAAAAAATCTTTATTAAAAGTCAGTTCATGAGTACATATCTTTTAATGCTGTATGTGACAAATGGGAGTATGCCTGAAGAACTTCTACTTTTCTAAGAAAATATAGTAATAACCTTGAAATACATGTCTTGTGGGATTGTTTCAATCGTGAGATGAAGTAGTCACTATTTTTCATAAAACACCATTTCCAATTGAAAGAATGACTTCAAGATGCATTATGGTGTAAAATTTTCCTATACTGACATAGCTAAGTACCAAAAACTTGGTGGCTTAAAACAAACAAAAAAAAATGTATTGTCTCACAGCTCTGATGCCTAGATGTTTGAAATTAAAGTATTTGCCTTTCCTAGCTACTGGTGCTTGCAGCAATCCTTGATGTTTCTTGGCTTGTAGATTCATCACTCCAGTCACATGGCTGTATACGTCTTGTGAAAATATGTCTTTCCATTATCTTCCTCCTCTATGTTTGTCTACTCTGTGTTCAAATTCCTCCTTTTCATAAGGACACTAGTAACATTGGATTAGGATCGACCTTAACTTGACTACTTCTGCAAAGACCCTAATTCTAAATAATGTCATGTTCTGAAGTACTGGGGGTTAGGTCTTCAACATATATATTTTTAGGGTATGCAACTCAACTCATAATATATAATAATTTAGAGATGGATATTTAGTGGGCATAATCTCAAAAGAGGTAAATTAACCATATCATTTTTATTCAAATAAAGCATAGTATTTGTTGCAAATGATATAACTTGTACAATTTTAAGCTCCATCACTCATGATGGTTAGCTATGCCATCCACAGTCTACAAACTCTCATTACAGTTAATGGAGTTTTAATCTCAAGGAACTTTTCAGATAATCAAAGGATCTGAAGAATGTGCAACCTCTTCCAGCACTCTGGCATCGAGCAAGAGACTGAGGATATGGAAAGCCACCCCCTCCTGCAGGTGAAGTATACCAGAGGGCTCAGCTTCATTACATTCTATCTTAGAGAAGTCTCAGTAGCAATTTTGAGCTCATAGAGTGCTGTTTCCTTGTCCCAAGGTATAAAGAACAGCTGGATATGAAGCATCATATGCTCAGGGTTTGTGAAAGCCTTTATTTTCAAGAAAGTCCTGTAAGTAGTCAATCGTTTGATATTTTAATGGTATATGACACAAGATCTAAAAGGGCAATGTTTTACCCTTAAGGAACTAATGGCTGTCATAAGTGGTCCAGAGACCCCTGGAGACATGAGAAGAGATTGTCAAGGCCTCTACAGTGAAGGAGTTTCTGAGGGCACTAAGAAAACTTTCTGTTGGCATTAATTTGGAAGTAAAATTTGTAACTAAGGAATATGCTGCCACTAGACCCCCCAAAATATTAAAAAGTATTGCACTGGTTAAAGTACTAAGATATTGGTCCTTAATGAGCAAGTCAAATGAATCACCACAAAGGAGGGTATATTAATGTAATGTCATACCTGTGCACTTAAAGAAAAGTGAATATAAATAAAGACATTGCCTAGAAGGATTGTGTGTGATGACACAGCTGATGAGGTACTCCTTGGATCTCCTGGAAAGGGTGTATTGTGTCCCTTTAGAATTGTATTCAGACTACAACTGAGAGCATGTTGAAATAGTCACTGAACAGAACACATTAGCCACCTCTATGAGAAAAAATATTTATTGCTTCTCAATTGCATATTGGGTATGGGGCTCTAATGAATGGGATCACAGCATTAAGGTTGAATAATTCATCACGAGGCCACATTTATTTTGCCAATGTTTAAGAATAGGCAAAATTGATCTGTAAAATGGAGAAACAGTGAGGTTAATCACTCCAATATTGATTAGGTTTCATACAACAGGTTTTCATTCTTGATGGCCCTGGTTTACATTATATTAGACCATATTAACTATTTTAACTGGGATCCATAAGGGTCCCATTTTTATCAAGTTAATTTGTAAGTGCCAAAGATTTATTTCAATTTTAACTTATTATTCATTATGTTCAAATGTTTATGCCCAATATGCAATATTTTACAGCAATGGGCACTATGATTATGTGAAATTTAGGCAAGGTTATAGTCAAAGTGAGGCATATATATTTTTCCTCTATTTTACATTTAGTTAATTTTTAAGGTTAAAAAGCATGCAATACTTAAATTGAATGGG
The DNA here is from genome assembly GCF_000164805.1 of Carlito syrichta. Lineage (NCBI taxonomy): Eukaryota > Metazoa > Chordata > Mammalia > Primates > Tarsiidae > Carlito > Carlito syrichta. Next base: position 37,826 of record NW_007257528.1, on the reverse strand, counting down.
TTTTCTAAGTATAATTATAATTTGTACTCCAGTCTTGATTAAGTCCATGGACTATTGTGAATTGATGCATTTTAGCAAATGCTAGTGATCATTTAAAGCCTATGTTGCAGAGGAACAGAAACCAATGTATGTCCTTTTAATCTTTTTGTTATACAATTATATAAGCTCTTTAATATATATTTTACTATTAGAATTTTTAGTTTATTAAATTATGGAACTATGTTATAATTTAGTTATATATTATATATGCATACATGTGTAAAATTTATCATTTATTTATATTAAAATATATATGTGCAAATAATTTATTTACCTTTATTTTCTATATACGTGTTTTGTTAGATTTATGCCTAATTACTTGTTTTCATGAGGTATTTTAAATACATATTACGAAGGAGAGGATGTCAGTACCTTCTGCAAGAATAGAACTTCTCATACTTGGCCTAGCCTTCTCTGATACTATCATAGCAAGGAAAGGAAGGAGTGTCTTGTTATAGCCCAGAGAGAGTGGGAGCCTCCTCTATCCACTTGACATTTGTTGGTACAGGTGAGTGTGGGACCATATTTGTTACTTTATTTTATTTTTACTTTTATTTGTTTATTTGTTTGTTTGTTTCCTGTGGTTTTTGAGTGGAGTAGAGTCATTTTTAGCTAAAGATCTTTTTTGGTTGGCAGTTCTCCTGATACTCTGGTTAGATAAAACAAGCTTTTACTAGCGATTTTTTGTCTGCACCACATGTTATTTCCAGGTTGCCATCTTCTCCATTGCCCAGTCTGGGATATAGGAGGCAAGAATAAAATCCTGAGAATTTACCACATGTCCTTCCTTGGAATATGAACTGTTGCTCTTTCATCTTGTACCCACTTTTCAGTCTTCTTATTTTTTTTAATTTCCAGAGTTTTTACTTGTATGTTGTAGGAGGAAAACAGAAAAATATATCCGTTCCATCATCTCTCCTCAATCTTTTTTTTTTTTTTTTTTAAAGCAGGATTTATTGAGAGGACAGAAAAGCTCTCACAATGGAAGGGGACCTGAAAGAGTTGCCCAAACTTTTTAAAAGTATAACTGGGGCCACAAACAGTGGGTCTTGCCTGTAATCCCAGCATATTGGGAGGCCATGGCAGGCAGCTCGCTTGAGCCGAGAAGTTCCAGACCAGCCTGGACAATACAGGGAATATCTCTACAAAACTTAGCAGGATGTGGTGGCACACATGTAGTTACAGCGACCAGGGATGAGGCAGAAAGATCACCTGAGCCCAGGAGGTCCAGCCTGGGTGACAGAGTGAGATTCTGACCAAAAATAATAATAATAAAAAATAAAACAATAAGTGTAAAATGGCCCTGAAACCACACGTTTGGAGAACCAAAAATGTATTACATTCTAAACCTATTTCAATATGAATAAACATCAAACTAAACAAAATTAGTTGTTAAATTTTCCATAGGTGTAATGTCTTTCTCAATATTTTATAGTTATGCTATATAGTCCTGTCTAAAGACCATAAATTAAAACACTTTACTATTAAACCATGTTAATAAAATTGTATGTCAAGCATGCTTCTGAGTAGAAAAACAAAACATACTCTAGTTGAAGACACTTCCTACAGTTATATACATTTAATTTTTTAATTATTTAAGAAAATATTGAGTAAAAGCCAAATTATACAAGGTAGTGGATGCGTTTATATAATGACATAATTTAGCAATTTATAAATTATGCAAAATATATCATCAGAATCCTACATTAAATGTATATTGATTTTGAAATTATGTAGGCAAAGTATTACCATTTTAAGCAAATAATGCTCATCAATAGTTTTCATTGAAAGTCTGGTGACGAAAACTATGTCAGTCTTTTGAGAAAAGTATTCATAGCACAATGCTACCTGATCCCACAGTGAAGCCAATGCATAGACACCTGAACACCAGCAATGGGAAAAAAAATTGACTCATCCTACTCTAACAGTAACAAACATTGAGTATCAGAGACTATGCAGTATCTAGGCAATGGCAATAATTATAGGAAGGGAGGGGAGAATATTGTAGTTCTGATTTAGGGCAGCTAGGGAATAAGTCTATTGTCATGGAAGAAAATACTGTTCCTATTGTGCTGCCAATAATTAGACGGGGCTGCAATCAGAGGATATGAGAATCAATATCTACAGCAAGGAATGTTCAAAGTTGGTAAATCTCACTACAAATAGAACGCCTCATTTTTCCAACTCTAGTTAGGATTTTTCTAAAGCGTTGTAAAAAAAAGTACATTAAGCCGGGCTCGGTGGCTCAGCCTGTAATCCCGCACCTTTGGGAGGTTGAGGTGAGTGGATTGCCTGAGCCCGTGGGTTTGAGACCCGCCTGGGCAGCGAGACCTCATCTCTACAATAAATTTTAAAAAAATCAGCCGGGCGTGGTAGCACATGCCTGTAATTCCGGCTACTTGGAAGGTTGAGGCAGAAGGATCGCCGGAACCCAGCAGGTCAAGGCTGCGGTGGCCGGGAGCGGCCACTTGCATCCCAGTCTGGGCGACAGAGTGAGACTCCAACTCAAAAAAAAGAAAAAGTACATTAAATTTTTAACACCATGTATTTTAATTACTGAATTTTAAAATTTTATACACTAAAATCTTAAAGTGGATCTTAAACATAGCTATTATGTGAAACATAGAATTTTGTATCCACCATTTAGATGACAAACGTTAAGATAAGTTCATGTTTTGAAGCAGTCATTAATTTTTCCAAAGGTAGTCTGTTTGACTTTTTATTTTTATTCTTAATGTGGCAATATATTTCAGCTGTAATTCAGGCATGTCTTGATTATAGCAGTCAAAAATGTTTCATTTAATAATATAGATACCTGCTTCTTTTCTCTGTGTGTATGAGGGTGAGTGAGATACAGTCTATGTAGAGAGGAGGGCATAGCAACCTATATGTTCAGCTTAAACAACGTTTATAAAGTGAAAACCCATGTAACTGAAGCCCAGCTTTCATAATAATCATGTTCTTACTTTCATTATAACTTAACCATGTATGTAAGCATCCCTAAGCAGTAGCGTTTTCTTTTCCTGTATTTGAAATGAATAAAAATGGAATCACACATTATGCATTCTCTTGAGTTTAGCCTTTTTTTTTTGTTTGACGTTGTTCTTAAAAAAATCACCCATATGGTTACATATATTTTCAGTTATTCTATTTTCATTTTTTAATAGTATTCTACTTGCTTGCCAGTTACACTGTTGATAGATATTTAGATTGTCTCCACTTTGACTATAATGAATAGTTATACTGTGAATATGTTAGTACATTGTGAATTATGTGTGAATTACATTGTGAATAGTTATACTGTGAGTATGTTAGTACATTGGACATGTAAGAGACATTCTTCAAAACATATTTCTCAGAGTGAGATCACTAGGTAATAAGGTCTGCATATCTTTCGGAAAGTTACTTAATAGCAAAATGTATCACAACTTATATGACCATAATCAGTTTATGAAAGTAGTCCTTGCTGCACATTCCTGCCAATATTTGATACAGACATTGCTTTTGCCAATCTAGTGGGAATACAATACAATTGTTTGTTGAACTTAATTTACACTTGCCAAATTACTTATGAGCCTGAGTAAAGTTTCCTTATTTAATTGTCTATTTGGATTTTTTTTTTATTTTTGAGTTTTGCCCATATTTATATTGGGTTGTCTCTATTTTTCACTGCAGGAATTCCTTATCTATTCTGCATACTATGTCTTTGCTGATTTTATGTATCACAGAGCATTCTTCCTAACTTGGGTATGTTATTTACCTTGTGTGGTGTGTGTGTGTGTGTGTGTGTGTGTGTAATTTAATAAACAGAAGTTCTTGATTTTAATGAGGATGATTTTAGCAATATCTTTATATGGTACTCTTTCTGAGTGTACATATGTATATGTGTGCTTGTGAGTGTGTCTTTTTAAAAAAACTTCTTCCCTGCCTTAAGATTATAAAGAAAACATTCTTAATCATCTAAAAGTTTTAAACATTTACCTTACATATTTGGGATGCAATAAATCTGGGAATGATTGCTGTGTCTAAATACAGGTCAGAGCCTTTTTCTTTATGCATACATGGATTTTTACATTGTTCTGACAGTAGTTATAAAATACATTTATTTCTCATTAATCTGATATTCCAAGTATATCATATACTTAATGTCAATATATATAAGTAAGGATATGCTTCTGGGTGGAGTTCTATTCTCTCACATTGATCTGTCTACTCTAGTGTAATTACCACAGTCTTAATTGTTACAGTTTTATAATGAATCTTGATAAACAGCAAAGTAGGACATTTCTTATTGCATTTTACAATGATGTCTTGGCAATTATTGACCTTTAGCATATGCAATTAAATTTGAGAATCAACTCATACTGGAATATTATACAAAGTTGTGCTGAAATTATAAGTTGATGTGGAAAAAATTTTTCATCACTATAGTATTGAGACTTACCAACAAATACATGGTATATGTCTGCATTAATTTATTTACTTAATTATTACTAATAAAAGTGTATATTTTCTTACAGAGATTTGCACGTTTAAAAATACATTAATAGATGCTTGACATCTGAATACTATTTTAAGTGCTATCTTTTAAATTTCATATTATGTTTGTTGCTATTACATAAATTTACACTTCACACGTATGTTGATTTTTATCTAGCAACCTGGCAAAGTCCTGTTAACTATGTTATTTATAAATAACAATATTTTTGTATCATAATTTCTGATCAAAAGCCTTTTCTAAATTTATTTTTTGCCCTAGTTCAGTGTTTAGCCCTTATTGTACAATGCTAGAGGGAAGAAAATAGGTACCCTTGTATTGTTAAAAATTTCAAAAAGGAAGCTTACAATATATATCTGAACTTACTAAATTTATTGTATACTGATCTTGTATTTTACAATCTTGTGTGAATTCTACTTTTTAAGGTAAATTTCATAGGATTGTTAAGCTAAATCATCATATCATCAGCAAATTGAGATAATTTTACATCTTCCTTTCCAAATCTAGATGTCTTTTATTTCATTTTCTTACCTAATTGCTCTGGCTTCAACCTCCAATACAAAGTTGAACAAAAGTGGTAGGAACAAATGTCCTCATATTGTTCCTGATATTAAGACGAAAGGGTTTGTTATTTTATCATTATGATGTCACCAATAACATTTTTTAGATGCCATTTATTAGCTTGAAGAAGTTTCTTTATATTCCTACTTTCTTGAGTGTTTATTCTTAAATTTTCATGAAAGAATATTGGCTTGTGTCAAATGTTTTTTCTGCAACTGTTAAAATAATTATATGATTTTTGTCTTTTATTCTATTTTTATGGTAACATTAAATTTTAGATGTCAAATTAAACATGTATTTCTGGATAAACCCCACTTGTTCATGATAAAAAAAATCCTTTTTATATTTTGCTAGATTCATTTGACTAGTATTTCATTGCAAATTTTTGTGTCTATAGTTTTCTTATGATCCATTTGTCTAGTTTTGGAATCAAGAGAATACTAATCTCATAAAATGAATTGGATAGTGTTCTGTCCTTTTTTACTTATTGGTATATTTTGTGACAGATTGGTAGTAATTCTTCTTTAATAATTTGGTAGAGTACAGCAGTAAAGGCATCTGCCTCAAGGTCTTTCTTTGTGGAAATTTTTTAAATTTACTAATTCAATTACCTCATTTGTTATAGATCTATTTAGTTTTATCCATTTCTTATTGAGTTTGAGACTGTAGTTTATTTCTTTCTAAAAAATAAAATTGTTTTATCTAGATTATATATTTTTGCACTCTGTACTTTAATTATTTTTATTGAAAAATAAAATTATACATATTTATTATTTACTTGTTTCATTTTTTATAAAGAAAAAAATATTTGAAATCATTATTATAAAACTTAAAGTATTCAATTCAATGTATTTCAGAGTATTGGCAATGTTGCACAAACATCATTATAATTTTATTCCAGAATTTTCACATCTAAAGAGATCCCTGTCCTTGACAATCACTCACACCTACTTAATTTATAAAAGTCTAAAGTTATGCCATACCTTTATTCTTCTCCTAGAAAATGTTAAGAATCTTAGTATGACTTAAACTCCATCAAAGCAACTTCATAACTTGTTTGAAAAGGGTTGAAAATAAGGAATAAGTTGTTTACTTTATGCCTTTATCTCTCATTCCTTCTTTTGAACACCAAAAAGTACTATTATTATTTTTTGTTTGTTTGTTTTGTGTTTTTTTTGAGTTGGAGTCTCACTCTGTCACCCAAACTGGAGTGCAGTGGCCGCTCCCGGCCACCGCAGCCTCGACCTGCTGGGCTCCGGGGATCCTTCTGCCTCAGCCTTCCAAGTAGCCGGAATTACAGGCATATGCTACCATGCCCAGCTGATTTTTTGATTTATTGTAGAGATGAGGTCTCACTGCCCAGGCGGGTCTCGAACCCGCAGACTCAGGCAATCCACTCACCTCAGCCTCCCAAAGGTGCGGGATTACAGGCTGAGCCACTGAGCCTGGCTAGTACGATTATTTTTTTAAATTAATGTTTTGAAAAATCTCACAAAATTTCCTCATTCTTTTCTCTGCTTTCTATTATTTATGTCTCAGAACTTCTGACTTTACTTTTCTATAGAATGAAATTTAATGAGGATTATCTCAAAACCAACTCAGTTTTTGTTTTGAAAATTGTTTAATTCACCCTGTTAAAATATATTTTATTAGGCATACAATTTTTGGTAATTATTTATCATCTTTGAACAATTTAAGGACATTATTCCATTGTCTTCAAGCTTCCATTGTCAATAGTGGGAAATCAGCTTTGAGCAAAAACTTTTGCTCCTCTGAAAGTATTCTATCTCTTCTCATTGCAATGCAGATGAAGACAATCAGAATCACTCCTATTTTGAATAGTTTCTACTTGTGTCTTTATATTCACAAATCTTTTCATTGCAATGTCTAATCTTCCCTTTGATTATTCCAGTGTACTTTTTATCCCAGACATTATTGTTTTTATCTCTTGATGTCGGATTTGAGTTTTTTTAAAACTTGCAGGTTTTTAGTTAATATGTTGAGTATCTCAAATTTCATTATTATAACTGTTTTAATGTCTTGGTGTGCCAAATATAACATTTATCTCAAATCTGTACTGATTTCAATTGATTCATTTTTTACCTCATTGTGGTGATATTTTTGTTTCTTACTTTAATGTTTGTTAAGCATGACCAATGGAACTTTTAGTCTGGGGCAAATTATTTCCCACTACTAAGTCAAAACACATTTTTAGAGTTGGTCTACCCAATTTCTTATCTGTATTCAAGTTTTCAATTTCACTGGTGGTAATAGTAATTGTTCCTCACACTGTATAAGCTCTGAATCTTTTCCATCTAATCTTTTCTATGCTTCTTTCACCAGCTTTTTATAGTTTCATGCATTTTCTTTTTATGTATACTTGGTATGTCTTGTATTCTCTTTCTTGAACTAGCTGTCTTGGTTTTCTCAGACTCTCAGTTATGTATCCAACTCAGGAAGCCTGCTATGCTCTGCCTAGGTCCTGTGTCTGAAAACCCTGGGCCTAAAAACAGCTTTAATACAGTAAGATGGAGTAATTGTAGGGGTCATCTTCATCTTGTTCACGTCCCTTTTCTCAGAGATCACAGTTCTTCATTATCTGAAGTCCAATGTCTTGAAAATTTTTGTTTTCTATATTTTGTTTTGCTTTTTAGTTGTTTTAGATGCAATAACGTACCTAATTCATTATCCCATCTTAGCTCAAAGTGGTAGTCTCAAATTTATTTTTTAAACCTTGGGTTAAAAAAAATCCCCCAAATTGCAACTGTATGTAAATATTTAGAACTTCATTGGACAGAAATATTTTCATCTTCATTGAACAGAAGCATGGCAGTCACTAGTCTTCCATAGAAAAAACAATCATTGACAAAATGAGACTTAGTTGTCGTAGCTGACAAATGCAATGGTAGGACATTAAAGACCAAAAAAGTGGGGAGGGAAGGTAAAGTCATTGATTGTATTTTAGAGAATGTGAAACAAGACTCAATAATTATCTTTAATCTCATGAGAATTTTGTACTTTAAAAGTCTAGTGAGTATTTATAAGTTTCTCATGATGCTTTTGGCCTGAAAATAATATTTGCACTCTTTCTGGTGAAGAGAAAATTCCTTCAGTTGTTCCTATCAGTACTAGAAGTATGTTTTGCATTGCAAACACTAGAGTATGTTGTATTGACATGTTTAATGAGGAGGGCAGTTAGTCTTTGTATAGATGATATATCAGTGGCAGGGTTATTGTCGTAAGTAACAAAGACAAGATTCCTTGATAAAAGCTCCAGAATCAATATCTCTTTAAATGAAATATTGTATCCCACATTATTATTGCATATACCTTTAAAAGATCTTCTGAATGGGACATGCAATTGCTATATCAGTGTAAGACTCACAGCAACCACATAAGTAATGCTTCATTTAATTAAAATGAAATATGTAAAAGGAGGTTACATTTTTGTTGTTATCAGAATTCATGAGTTTCTAAATCTACCATTATGATTCTACTTAAAATTTTATATTTCATTTAAGCATGTGAAACACTAAGGACTTTTTGCTTTTTGAAATGTTCAAATCTTCTGTTGTTTAATTTAATTTTGTTTTGTTGTATTAAATATTTTCCCAAATTACTTCCATTGCTACTGGTCTATAATCAAATTTCTCAGGGAGAAATTCTATCACCTCCTGCAACATGGCTCCCATAGACAATAGTCACCTTCCTGCATGTTGGTGAAATGCCCAGCACCACACAGGTACACATTTCCAGCATTTTGTTTCACATTTTAAATACCATATATATGTGTGTATGTATTTAAATATATATACATATTCAAAATTTTTGCTTTTATTCAGCTCTTAGACATTTTTAAAATAATTTGTTCTTATTAATGAAGATATTTTCAACCTTTTTCTTCCCTTAAATATGTTAAGTTCAGGCATAAAATAATAATGTCTTTTGCAGCAACTTGGATGAAATTGAAAACAAATACCTTAAGTGAAGTAACTCAGGAATGGAAAACCAAATACCACATGTTCTCACTTATAAGGTGAAGCTAAGTTTTGGATCCACAGAGACATAGAGAACGTTATAATGAACATTAGAGACTCGGAAGGGGGAAAGGGTGAAAAAATCACTTGTAAGGTACAATGGGCACTAGTGGGGATGACAAGTTCACAAACTGACTTCTTCACCAGTGTGCAATGCTTCCATGTAAAGTAAAACTATTTTTAGCTCCCAAAGCTATTGAATTTAAAAGAAAAAAATTATGTTACATTTTTTACTTTAAATGTTATGCCTAGTGATTCTAGCATATGATGCCTTTAATGGTCTGTAAATACCTAATATTGTTTTGCTGCATCTCTTTAACAGTACCTTGTTTCCTTGTGTCATCATTTATTTTTAATTGAATTTTATAGTTTTTTTAGAAAATTATTTGTAAAGAATCACTGAGGCCTGGGATGAAGCTATGTTCTTCCACAGAATATTTTCATTTTATTTTTAAAAAATCCTACAGCTCTAGAACCACTTAAAATTAATTATATTTTTTAATGTTGTGGAGCACCTGTATGATCTGTTGCAAAACCAAGTGAGTGGTAAACTTTTAGTTACATTTACTCAGAAATATTTTCCTGCTCAAAAGAAGGGTAATTTGTTTGCTATCCTCTAGGGGTGAAGGTGGCAGTTATTTCATTTTGGCATAGGTTCATCCTTACATTTAGAATATAGTCCTGCAGAATACTAACCTCATGAGGAAAGATCTGTTAAACATTCAAACTTGAGTGGAACATAGGCTTTTTCCTCCATCCTCATTGACACATAAGAGTATAAATTCCAAAAGTCAGTTTCTGTGTTAGGCAAATTTCCTCAGGGCAAAATTGGCTTCAGTGTTTTACTTACCACATTACTTCCAGCCTCTTTTAAAATGTGTCCTGATAATTTTCTATTGTATTGACCGGTGTTTGATGTATTTAAGGTTGGTCAAATCTTTTCTCTGACAGTTTTAGTTACTTTTCAGTTGCAGAATAAGTCAAGCTATTTAAACTCTATGACCAAAAATAGAACTTTATGACATTAGCTTTCTAGAGCTTATTGGTCATTTAAAAAAAAATCTGTGCATAAAAATATACATACAGCCGGGCTCGGTGGCTCAGCCTGTAATCCCGCGCCTTTGGGAGGTTGAGGTGAGTGGATTGCCTGAGCCCGCGGGTTCGAGACCCTCCTGGGCAGTGAGACCTCATCTCTACCATAAATCAAAAAATCAGCCAGGCGTGGTAGCACATGCCTGTAATTCCGGCTACTTGGAAGGCTGAGGTGGAAGGATCGCCAGAGCCCAGCAGGTCGAGGCTGCGGTGACCGGGAGCGGCCGCTGCACTCCAGTCTGGGCGACAGAGTGAGACTCGGACTCAAAAAAAAAAAAAAATACACATACATATAGCCATTTGATTACTTTAAGGTGGATATTGAGAAGACACACATTAGGATTTATTCAGTAACTTTTCGTGTTATATTCCTTTATTAAGTTAGTAATGTTAGTAATCTAAATAAAATATTGCATCACATCAGCACATATTTAAGAAGCTGTTTGGGAGAAGTAATTTCAATAGATATTCCTGCTGATTTTATTATCTAAACTAAACAAAAATTGCCACTAGTACTTTTAGATTTTAGACTTAAGTTCTGAAAACTAATAGTAATGAAAAAGTTGGGTTAGGCAGCCTAAATGAATAAAACTGTAGCTATATAAGTTATTTTGTTTTGTTTTTCACAAAGGAGCAAATAAATCATCTTATAACTATAGCTTTCTTCTAGTCAAGCCTCAATTTGTTGTAATTGTTGATCCTCTGACAGAAAAAAAATCACTTTATTCCCATCACATAAAATAAGAATAATCTTTATCTAAGTGAGTGCAATAAAATACATTTTGGAAGTCAGACACAGTGGCTCATGCCCGTAACCTCAGCACTTTAGGATGCCAAAATAGGACTGCTTGAGTCCAAGAACTCAAGGCAATTCTAGACAACATAGCAAGACCTCATCTCAACAAAAAAATCAAAAAAATTAGCTGGGAGTGGTGGCACATGCTTGTAGACCCAGCAACTTGGAAGACTGAGGAGGAAGGATCACCTGAGCCCAGGAGCCCAGCTTGTGGTGAGCCATAATCTTGCTTCTGCACTCCAGCCTGGGTAACACAGTAAAACACTGAATAATTAATTAACTGACTAATTAATTAATTAATTATTATCTCATTTCTGTAAAACACTGTTAAAATATGTTATTCATTAGCAGAAAATACTTAATATTCAGATAATTATGCCTAATACATACAATACTAAAATGTAGTAATTTCTTATTTTAGTTAGGATAATATCTGAATATGGCATTAAGCAATGTGTTGACTAAATTTATTAATTTTTTAAAATTTTATTGTACCAGTTTTGCTCATTAGACCACTGATATTAAGTCTCAAGAATACCTTATGTATTTTTCCTTGATTTCAGCAATAGCTTCCAATTGGTCTTGCCTTCAGTATTATCCTACTCTAATTTATTCTCTGCACTACAGTCAGTGCTGTTTCTTTCTAAAGTGAAAATTAAATAGTCTTACATATTAATATTGCCATATAACTGTAAACCCTCACACCACATTTTCCAATGATGATAAATATTATTTTTGTTCCTGCCCTTCCTCTTAGTCACATGCTGAATGAAAATAAATTTGATTCTTGAAGGTGATACAGATGAATTTGACTGAATTGCTTGAACCATTAATCATTTGTCTGCTTAAAAAGGATAGGATGATTATCTTCAAAAAGAACCACAAATTGAATAATATAAAGGTTAAAACAATATCTTCAGATAAAACCATTGCATTTGTCAAAGTAAATTTAAATTAAATAAAAAAGTATTTCTAAGTTACCGGTTACAGCACCACGTTATATATATATGGATTGTCTGAGGAAAGCTAATTTGGTCAATCCATGCTCTTCTTGCTTCTGTTCATTCAACTATATCTTAATCCAATTACACTCTTTTTATTTGAAATGTAAGCTAAAACTCACATTTCATTTGTGATTTGAGTTGGTAACGTTTTCTGTTTAATCCTGTGTAAATAGATACTTCCCCTCTCTGGATATGCTTACCCAAGTTAGTAAAATGATGTCTATTATCTAGGTTTGTGCTTCCCAACCATTTTGTTTAGACAGCTGGATTCTAGGCAAGTGCCTCAGGACAGCCAAAGAGAATGTGCTTGAAAGATGAGAATCTGAGGCCTCAGATATCTCACATCACTGATACAACCACAGCAGTTAGACTTATGTCTTACATAATGGAATTCTGATTAAAATTTTGTTAGAAAAATATTTGTGTTTTAAAAATGAAACTTTAAAAACACTCTTTTTACAGGTTAAGGAATACAACTATAATAAAAATGTAGTAACTGGTACTAGATTCATTCTCCCATCATATATAATTATAATACTACAGAAAATGTATGACACAACTGTTTTCAGGCAGTGGATAATAAGCAGTGTATGACTGAAATTCCTGAAAAAAGAAGTCAGAAATTGAACTCCCACAAGTGTGTTGCAGGGGGCAGGAGTCTGGAAAGGACACAGTAGTTGCTCTCAGCTAAGAAGACAAGACATCATCAGGCAGAATAATGAAATTGTGAAACAGCTTGGAATCGGTGGGGCAAGACAATAGAGAAATGGGAACTATGCAGAGAGTCAACACTAGAAGTGTGTATAAAGTTTTCTGAGATTTTATTTCTGAGGACTGAGTTGTTCTTGATCAGGGCGAGACCACCTGAAGCATACTGGATAGGAGCTATAACAAGGTTGAGAGTAGAACAAGCTTATTAGAGGTCAAACCCTGCTGGAGGAAGAACAGACCCAGAGATTTTGCATTCCTATTTGCCAGATTGAAGGATAAGGGTCACACTCCATAGTAATATGTACTTTGAAAAATCCTTAATAGGATTTAAACCAAGATCTGAAAAGTTTCACAAAAGCGACAATGTCTCAATGTTGAGTCTTTTCAAGTTATAGTGGCTTGAAAAAATGTCTTGGGATAGCTACAGATTCACACTAGCAAAATATAAGAACAAGTCAATACAAATTCTGGATAATAATCTATAATTAAACTAATTGTCTGCTAAAGCATGAATAAACACTTTTCAAAAAATATCAAAATTCATAATCTGTACAATGTATTATGCACAATGTCCAATATTCATTTAAAATCTCTAGATATACAAAGAGATCTGAAAATTTGATATTCAAGGTAAAATAACAAAAACCTGTTAATGGAAACTGGGTTAAATATGGGTCAGATTTGTACTTGAATAAGTCCAAATAATTAAAAGAATATATACTCTTAATCTATGAATAGATAGAGAACTTCAGAGAAATAGAAAATACATTAGAATCTTGCATGGAAATAGAAGAACTTAAATAAGTGTCACAGTAAGTGAAATTTTTAAAATGACATAATTGACTTCACAGAAGATTGGAGATGATAGAAGGAAGAATCAGTGAACACAAAGACAAAGTAATATAAATTATTCAATTTGAAGAACAGAGACAAAAAAAGGTAAAATATAGATAGATTTACAGGAACTTGTGAGGCAATATTGAATAATCTACCATGCATGCACATAATTAGAGGCAGTAACAGAGAAATGAGCAAGACTTGCGGAACAAATATGTGAGGAAATAATGGACAAAAACTTGTCAAATTTAATGCAAAACTCAAACATGAAGATCCAAGATGTTCAGTGAACTCCCAAACAAGATAAATATAGAGACACATATGTAAGCATATCATAGTTAAACTGCAGAAAACCAAAGAGAAAAATGTTCAAAGAAGATAGCAGGGGAAAAAATTGCACATAGGAAAATCAGGATAAAAATTATGTTGAATTACCTTCAAAAACCACAAAACCATAGAGGCTGTCAAAGTTACTCTGCCTGTCTGAACTATTATGTGAGAGATAAATTAACTTCTAGCTTATTAGAGTCGTAGTATAGAAGCTCAGACTTTACCTTAATTAATACAACTATGAACCTACAATCCCCAAATTAAGAAATAAAGCATGGGGAATACCTTAGAAGCATCATATGTCCTCTCCAATAACTTCCCCTTCCCTCTAACTAAGAACCAAACATTCAGCCAAATTTTGCCATTTTTTTTTGTATTCTTGCCAGGTTGCTTCATATCAGAAAATAATATATGGCTCAACATGGCATATTTCTGAACTTTCATAAATGGAAAAATATAGTGCATATTTTTCAACATTTTGCTTAACATATTTGTGAGAATTATCCACATTGATGCTTCTCAGTAAGGCTAATTCATTTTTACTATTTTTCGTTATTCTATCATGCAGATAAACCCATAATGTATGCATTCTTCTGTCAATGGACATTTGTTTTTCTCCATGTGTTGTTGCATCAACACTGTCATTGTAAGTATTATTATATATTTAAAATCAGAGGGGAGAAATAAAAAATATTATACTAATTTGGCTTATCATACACACCACTAACATTATCAAATTCTTCTCTAAATATTAGTTCTCTTGTGCTAGTGAATCTTTCACTGAGTTAAATCACTTGATCTGACCTCTCATTTTTTACCAAAAAACAAAAAGAAATGACTAACCTATTTTATTGTGATGCATGCTGATTTGTTTTTTATAAACATTCTCAGAAAACAAAGCTGACTCTCTTTAGTGTTTATTAATATGAAAATAATTAAAATAGCATAATTTCTTAAATTTTGAATTTATTTCTCAAGGATTGTGGAACAGTCTGATTAAAATGTTTTATTTCTGTAAACAATCTTGAAATGTAATAAAATCAATTTCTTCTTTAATATTCTATCAGTCTACTTAAGCAAGAAAGTATCATTCTGTTTTGCATTGCTTTAGGATTATCTTTTATATTTATAGATGAGAGTTATGACTGAACATTTAATTATGAATTATAAGTATGTTTGCATATGCTTTTAAGTAAAGAGAGTATACACATACACATTATGTACTATGATAAATAGTGCATATAAGTATGTGTATGTAGACTATATATTGAGTCAAACAGAAACGAATATGCAGATAAACATGTATGAAATATATAATATGTCCCATAGTCAATATTTAATACTCTTGCCATAGTTTATAATTAAGAGTAATATTCTATTTATTTTCCTAGACTTTAGCATAATAAAAAAATGCTATGGTATTTTTCAATGCGATTAAAAATATAACCCTAAATATTTTATCTTTTAAACAAAATACAAGTAGTTTTCTTTCTACCTACATTTAATAAAGTGTCTTTTTTTATTTTAAAGATGTGGGGCACAATTCAGGGTTAAGTATACAAATGTTGATTATGCATGTGCCTTGAGGTGTGATAATGTAAATGCAATTTTTAAAAAATATGTATATTTTACATTTCTTTTCAAATTTTTTTTTCCTTCATGCATGTCATCCTAGAAAAAAATCTGACACAGAAATACAGCAAGAGAGCATTCAGTGTCAAGCTTCACAGAAACTGGAGTATTTGTATGAACTATTGATTTTCATTGTGGATTTCAACTCCATATAATTGAACTATTATGGGACTACAGAATTTTCTTTTAGATGAAATTATTAGGCAACTATACAAAAGTCAACCCAAGTTTCTAAGAAAGATTACAATTTCATGAAGAATAATTATTTACTTCTATGTTACTTCAGAACACAAACCATAAAAGTTATATAGATGATTTTAATTCAGTATTTATTTTCTTGTGGAAATAAGTCCTCTAAATAAAGCGTCATTTTTTATTACCAAGATAATAATACAGACAGGCCAGTTGTTCATGTGATTTCACAGCTAATATATTATTCCAATACACCACTCAAAATGTTTCCACTTCCATATAATTAAGTCATATGTAATTATGTATATTGAGTGTTCATTGTTAGGCAAAATATATGGAGATAGACGATAAAATAACATTTTGTTTGTAAGACTGTTGATCTATTTTTTTGGTAATAGATGTATTAACATGACAGATAAAATCATTTGACTACCTTTTTCTAAAGGAAAGTACTATTTCTTAATTTAGTCTTCCACTTGTGCTTTTTGTTACATTTGATTATATACAATTATGTAAACTATAGTAACTGTCTATTAAATAAAGTTGTGTCTTTCTCATGCTTTTTCTTACAGAATTTTTCTAAACATAATCACATTTTTCCAATTTTAGGATCAAACACCAACAAAACTTAAAAAATGCAGTTATTTATGGTTATACAATCATTATTTTTTCTACCACTATGTGTTGTGTAAGTAGCTTTATATTACTTGTTATCTATATAAAGTTGAAAAGTACAGAATTTTTTGATTTCCAAAAATACACCTAGATAAGCATAATTCCCAGTGAAAAGGATGGATTTGTAGTCGATCATACTCAGTGATCTATCACAGAAACAAAGAACAGAGTACCATATATTCTCACTCGTAAACGGACCTTGAACAATTATCTTATTACTATAAGAAAGAGATATGAGTAGTGGGAAACTGCCAGGGGAGGAAGGGGCATACCTCATCAACAAGGGTACCTGCATAATGAACATTCATATACCTAATCCTGAACTGCACTCCACGTCTTTATCACAAAAAATAAAATAAAATAAAACATAAAAAAAACCCCATAATTTCGAAGTAGATAATTCAGAAATGCAAAGTCATACTTGGTTTATCTATTCACTGTGGTTATTTACCATTTTTTAAAATAATGAAATAATTGTATGAGTATATAATTTGTATCAGACACTCATAATCATATATAATTTAGATAAGATTTAAAATATACTCAAAACTTCAGCATTATATTTTCAACTGTTTAAAGTGTACCTCATTCCAGAATACAAAGCAAATGGAATTGTCATTCATTTTTGGAGGAAAGGCAAAATAATATAACTAATTTTCAGAGTACTTTGTTTCTTATAAATTTAAACTTACACCCATCATATAACCCAGTAATCTCACTCCTAGATATCTACCAAGAAAAATAAAAAGGTATTTTCATACTAAAATCTTGCATTAATGCTTACAGCAATTTTATGCATAATAACAAAAAATTAAAATTTAATAGATAAATAGATGCAATCACACAGTAGACTAATAGCAATAAAAGAAATGAACTACTGATTCTTGAAACAACATGAATTCACCTAAAATGCCTTATGCTAAGTTAAAAAAAAAAGAAAAAAGAGACTAACAAGGGGATATACTGTATAATTTCATATATGACATCTTTAAAAAGACAAAAGTATAGAATGGAAAAGACATTAGTACTTGCCAAAGATTGTGAAAGAGGGTAGGGATTGACGATAAAAAAGCAGTATGAGATTATTTGGGGTCTGTTTTGTATTGAAGTTTGGTGTAGATACATGATTCTAAGCATTTGTGAAAATCCATTGCATTGTATACCACAGTTTGAAATTTACTGTGCATATTGTTTTAGTCAACTATAAAATTATTAAGGGATAAGATTTGAACTGTTACAAAATAATCCTACTGTATTATAAATATGTGAAAACCTCACTGAAGGATGTGGGCTGAGAGTGATTAGCAGACCTAAATAACATTGCTTTCTTGTAAAAACTCTTTTTCCTAGTTTCCTTTTCCTATTTATTTTTGCTTAAATGGACCAATAATCTTGTATATTTTTCTATCCTGTACAACATTATGTTTTGAAGTACATATACATTGTGGAATGATTAAATCTAGCTAACTAGCAAATACATTTTCTCACATATATCATTTTGTGGTAAGAGTAGACAACATCCACTCTGTATACGTTTTTCAAGAATACAATCTGTCATTATTACCTGTAATCACCTTACTGTAAAATAGAGTTCTTGAAATATATTCCTGTCATCTAATTGTAATTATGTATTCTTTGACCAACATCTCCCCATTAGCCCTCCCAACTAACCACCCCAGGTTTTGGTAACCATCATTCTGCTCTCTACTTCTATATGGTCAACTCTTTTAGATTCCACATGAGTGAGATTATTTGGTGTTTGTCTTACTGTGTCTGTTTTATTTCACTTAATATATTAACTCATAGGGTTACAAATGGCAGAATTTCATTCTTTTCTATGTCAAATTAGTATTTCCTTGTATGTAAATATCACATTCTCTTTATCCATTTTATTGAATGCTTAGATTGATTCCATATATTAGCTATTATGAATCCTACTATGATAAGCATAAAAGTACAGATACCTCTTTAGCATACTGTTTTTGCTTTTATTTTAAAATCTATACAGCAATATGTATGTATATAGAATATATACTATAGTATGAATCATATGGTGGTTCTATTTTTAATTTTTGAGGAGACTTTATACTGTTTACCATAATGGCTGTATTAAATTATATTCCCACCAACAATGTTTAAGTGTTCTCTTTTATCTATGTCCTCTTCAACACTAGCTTTCTTTTTCTTTTTGCTGATAACCATTCTAACTAGAGTGAAGTGTAAAAGCCATATACATTTAATCTACAGCTAAAATCATACAAAATGGGAAAAATTAAAAACTTTTTCTCTGAGATCTGGATCAAGACAATAATGCCCATCCTCACCATTCCTATTTAGCACAGCATAGTAGTAGTTCTAGTTAAAGCAATGAGACAAGAAAGAGAAAAAGAAGACATTCAAATTGGAAAAGAGGAAGTTATATTATTTCTGTTTGCTGGAGACATTATCTTACATATTGAAAATCTTAATCTGTTCACTAAATTCTGTTAAAACTAATAAATGAATTAAGGAGCATTTCAGGTAAGAAAATCAACATACAAAAATCAGTAGCATGTTTATACATGAATAGTGAACTACAAAAGTAACCTAGCAGTGAAAAAATTGAAACCACAAATAAATGAAAAAATATTCCATGTTCATGGATCGTAATAATTAACATTGCTAAAATACCAATAATACCCAAAACAATCTACAGTTTAGTGCAATGCCTACTAAAATGCCGATGACATTCTTCACGAAATAGAAAAAAAATACTAAAATTTGCATGAAATCACAAAAGACCCCCAAAAGCCAAAGTAATCATGGGAATTGGCTCATTTACAGACAACTAGTTTTCAACAAAGATATGGTATTTGGTTCTTTGTTTCTGTGATAGGTTGCTAAGAATAATCATTCCATCCAATTTGTTGAGAAGTCCATGATTTTGTCCTTCTTTATGACTGTGTAATATTCCATTGAGTATATGTACCACATTTTCTTCATCTAATCTACTTTCAATAGATGGTAGGATTGGTTCCATGTTTTCGCTATCGTGAATAGTGCAGCAGTAAATATGGGTATGTAGGTGTCTTTTTTGTAAATAATTTGTGTCCTCCGGGAAAATTCCCAGGAGGGAAATTGCTGGAGCATATGGATGGTCAATTTCTATTCCTTGAGATATCACCACACTTCAATAAAGTTTGGTCTGGTTTACACTCCCACCAACAGTGTAGAAGTGCTCCTTTTCTCTGCACCCACACCAGCATCTATTGTATTTATTAATGATGGCCATCCTTAGTTGGATAAGGTGGTATCTCAGTGTGATTTTGATTTGCATTTTTCAGAGAATTATTGAGGGTAAGCATTTTTTATGTATCTGTTGACATATGTCTTCTTTTGGGAAGTGTCTATTCATGTCCTCTGCCCATTTTTTTAAATTGAGCTGTTTGGTTGTTTTTTTTTTCTCTCTCTCTCTTTTTAAAGATACCATCAAGAGAGCAGGGATACAGCCCACAGAATGGGAAAAAAAAACATTTGCCAACCGTATGTCTGACAGAGGCTTAACATCCAAAATCTACAAGGAACTCAAACATATCAAGGAAAAAAAAAAGAAAGAAAGAAATCAACCATTATAAATGGGCAAAAGACATGAATAGACACTTCTCAAAAGAAGACATATGAAACAACTGACATAAAAAATTGCTCAACTTCACTAATCATCGGAGAAATGCAAATCAAAACTACATTGAGATACCACCTAACTTCAGTAGGAATGACCATCATTAATAAAACAAAAAACAACAGATGCTGGAGTGGATGCAGAGAAAGGGGTACACTTCTACAATGTTGGTGGGAGTGTAAACTAATTCAACCTCTATGAAAAACAGTGTGTTGATTTCTAAAAGAATTAGAAATTTACCTTTCACACAACACAGTAATCCCTTTTCTGGGAATATACCCAAAGACTCAAATAATTCTACAAAAAAGATATCTCCACATGTTTATGGCAGCACTCTTCACAATATAAAAAAAACATGAAACCAACTGTGCTGCCCATTGAAAATATATTGGATAAAAAAACAGTGGTACATATACATGATGGAATGTTATACAGTCATCAAGAAGGACAAGTGTATGGATTTGCTGTAACTCGGATGGATTTGGAGCCTATCGTACTCAGTGATTTATCACAGAAACAAAGAACTGAGTATCACATGTTCTCACTCATAAGTGAACCCTGAACACCTATCATAATACTACAAAAAACAGATTGGCAGTAGCGGGACACTGCCAGGGGAGGGGGCGCATATAGCATCAATAAGGGTGCCTGATCCTAATGCAGGTATAGAAAAGTCCAATGGGAGGCCCTAAACATCACCTCTACCTAAATCACATATGTACACACTCCCAACTTGCAGCCCACAATTAAAGAAAACAAGCAAATATATGTATATATATTAAACATATTAAGAACAACAACAAAAACAGAATAAATGAATGAGAAAACAAAAAGAAGAGTCTTAAAAGAACCAGTGAAACATGCTACAAATTAGGAGAACAATTCATTTTTGCACTTGAATTTTTTAAAAAAACGTTAGTTACTTAATTCAAGACATTTAAATACAGAATTATATGCTTCCAGAATGAAACAATAGCTTAATGTATTATAAAGTCTAGCAAATAAAAAATAAAATGCATTGTGTGACATGATCTCCCTAACATCCATATCTTCAACTCCTCCTTTAATAACTAGACTATGGAAGAAATATACGTATTTGTTTTCCATATACACCATAACCATGATTTCCCTCGCACTAATGATGAATATCAAAATTTTGGTCAGTTGACTATTATTGAACCTAAAAAGATTATGCTCATTTTGTTACAGATATCTGTCTTTCAAGATTAGCTAAAGTTGTCAAAACCTCTTATTTAAATTTCTGGCTACATATTAGAATCGCCTCAGGAACTTCAAAAGTATTTTTCCTGGGCCTTATCCCAGACCTATTCAATTATAATTTCTGGAGACTGGGTCAAGTAATTTGAATTTTTAAGCTTTCCAGGTGATTCTTTTTGCAGTCAAAAATGAGCAACTCTCTTCTAAAATTCAGCAATTGAAATTATAAATTTTTTTTAAAAATTTACCACATGCAGTTGAACAGATTTTGTGGTAACCAAGGTTCTTAAGTAGACCCCCAAAAATTACTGAATGAAACTACACAGAAAAATCGACTAATTCTTGCTATTTCATCTCGGTGTAGATACTCTAACTATATGTTGCATCTTCTAGGATTGGAGTATTCATAAACAATTAAAAGCTCAATTTGTGAGATAATATAATGCCATTGTTAAGAGGGTTTAAGCTAGGGCCAGATGGCTTAAATTTAAAACAAAAAACAATAAACTGGCTAACAATTTACCAGACATATCATCTTTGGAAAATTAACATTTAACTTAGTTTCTTATTGCATAAATTGGGATAAAAATCCAAACATCCCCCATGATATTGCTTCAAGCATTCGTAGAATTATTAAAATTCTTAGAATAACTGAAGGAGCATAAGTGTGTATTCTCTACACATGTTAAGAAGAAGGCACTAAAGAAGGGCAGGATGTCAAGAAAGAGTCAGGCAAACATTTAATTTAAAAGCTTCCACAGTTCTAAAAGCTTTATAATATTTTTCACCATATAGAAATATTTTTATATCAAAAAGTGGACCTCAATGTAATTATTTTAAATGTGAAACGCCTAGAAGGTGAAGTTGTTTTACAGTTTTTATATAGACCAATGTATACTTAAAATAATCCTTTAATAGAAATTACTGAATACCCAAAAAAGGTGGGAGTGGGTCTTAGAAATCTAATCAGCAAAAAAGTAAATAGATACAAATATCTATGGCCCTAATTTCTGTCACAAATAATTCATCCTATTTGTATTACTGGAACCTTAAAACAATTTCAGCAAATTATTTGGATCATCAAGGGTACACTTAGTGATCAAGTCCACAGTCTCTGCTTAACCTCTGTGCATGTGCAATTTTAATATGTATAATAGAAAAAGAAAAGTTTGTATTTCATAAGGTTGTGCTGAGACTTGGATGAAGCAAACCTTGTACAGCATTCTGCACAGAACATAACATTCTATATTAAATACATAATAAATAGTAAACTTTATTATTTCATTAAGTTCTTACAACAATACTATAAGCTTAATTTTCAATTACCATTACACAAATGAGGACACTAAACTCAGAGATGCCGAGCAACTTCTTCAAATAGTCATCTTAATAATTGGCAGAGGTTGTTAAACACCAAGACCATTTTTATTTGTTCGTTTATTCGTTTTAGCACAGTACAACTTCATTTTCATTTACTCTCTTCCTTCTACTAATACTTTTGGCAATTGTTAATGGGAGTGGCGAGGGTGAATTTGGGAAAAGATTAATCCATTATTTTTTTGTTGTTATTCTTTTCTGGATCCTGGGCAATGTAGTACTGCTAGAGAAAAGTCACAGAACAAAGATGTTTGAGTAATGCATACTCCTATGCATGTGCCTGTGATGTATATACCATATATATGTATTTTTTTTCCAAACTTATCTGGATTCTCAACATTATCATCCTTTTACTTATTTTCCTCTTCCCATTTTCCTCAGTTATTGCACATCTCAACAGTCACACTGAGTCAACTACTTTCATCCTTCTCTTTCAGGAAATAACCTCATGATACTAATGACTAGAATAATTAAAACATCATTAATAAAACAAATAACAGATGCTGGCGAGGATTTGGAGACAAAGGAACGCTTCTACACTGCTGGTGGGAATGCAAACTAGCACAACCTCTTTGGAAGACAGTGTGGTGATTCCTGAAAGAACTAGAAATTGACCTTCCATATTACCCAGAAATTCCCCTATTGGGAATATGCCTAGAGGAACTCAAATCATTCTACAAAAAAGATACCTGCACACTTCTGTTTGTTGCAGGTCTATTCACAATAGCAAAAACATGGAACCAGCCATGTTGCCCATCACAGCTGGGTTGGATAAAAAAATGTGGTACATATACACAATAGAATACTATGCAGCTATAAAGAAGGACAGATATATGGACTTTGCAGCAACTTGGATGGCTTTGGAGTCGATCATACTCAGTGATCTATTACAGAAACAAAGAACAGAGTACCATATTTTCTCACTCATAAGCGAAACTTGAACAATTATAATAATATAAGAAAGGGATTGGCAGTAGTGGGAAACTGTCAGGGGAGGAGGTGTAGGATTGGCAGTTGAGGGAAACTGCTAGGGGAGGGAGGGGCATACCTCATCAACAAGGATACCTTCATAATGCACGGTTGTATACCTAATCCTGAATTGTATCCCACATCTTTATAATTAAAAAAAATCAGTAAAGTGAATGATTATTTAATGGAATGCTAGGAAGTTTACATCCATTCCTTTATTTAAATTTGTATACAACCCTACTAGAATGTTATTATCCACATCTTACATTTGAGAAAGCTGAGGTTCAATGAAATGAAGTAATTTGTACAAAGTGAAGTTAATAAATATTTACTCCAGCTTTAAAGAGAAATGGAAGCCACTAGGTATGAAGGCTATCTACTTTTTAGACCATCCATCTCTAAAATTATATGTTTAAATCATATGTCTTTTCTTTCTCTCAGAAAAGAGGCATGGAGAACTTCATCTTAGTAAGGGTCCTGAAGAGGTGGGACCAGAATGTGAAATAAAAATTATGTAATAGCTTAATGAACCCATGTCCTTATATCTGTGATGTACTGCCTGGTCCCTCTATCCCAGTAGTGAGACCACTATAGGTGCTTGCAGTATGGAATAAATGACAAAGAATCCACTGGAAGATGATCTGTGATGATGTGTTTGACCATGTAAGAACAGTCAAACTATAAGATTAAAGTGGCTGTTGGGGGGGGCAGAAAACACGCAATTATTATTATTATTTTTTTTGGAGGGTGGGTCCCTTGAGTACAGGCTTCCTCCAATAGGTAAAAATTCTAGGAGCCCATTGGCATCAGTGTGAAGTTGTGTTTAGTTTCAGTTAATTATTTTTTGGTGGGGGAGATTCTTGCAACGGGTTTACCCATTTCATGATGCATGATTTATGAGGATACCTGCCCACACGAAGCCGAGTGTTCAGCAGTTTTTGACCAAAAACAACTTGAACCCTATGCACCACCATCATTATTCACCCAATATTGCCCCAGGTGACTTTTTTTGTTGTTGTTTGTTTGTTTCCCTGGGTTTTCAAAGGGAAACATTTTACCAATGTGGAAGAGGTGATGCAAAAAATGGCAGAGACACTAAAAGGTCTCAAAATTTATGAGTTTGAAAAGTGTTTTGAACAGTGAAAAAAGCCTACTGATAGGTATAAGCATAAAACAAAGTGGTGACTGAACTTTTAAACATCTGAGAATAAATACAGATTTTTTCAAATAAATTCTGTTCTTTTTTGGTCCCCCTTCATATAAGGAAAAGAGCATAATTCACACAGAAGTCAGAAAACACTATATTTGACAGCTGAGTTTTCTAAAACAATCTGCAAAGCTAATGTGATAAGCATTTATTAATTCTGTTGCCCTCTTCTATTCCTTTTTCTTCCGGTATCAGCAATCTACTCTTGTAGGCCATCTATTTTGACAGTCTTAAGGTTATTTGTTAATTCAGATGTCTTGCTGGTCCTTGCCATGAGACAGGCACATAAACCAAGCTAAGCCAATATACTAATCCCTGAATTATGTGATCTACTCCATATCTTTATAAGCAAGTCATATATTGATCAAAGAAATCTAAATCAATTCAATTTCTGTTATTTGTAACCATACAATTCCCCTTTAAAAAGCTCTGAGTAATACAGCTAGTCTTCTATTTTATGATTGTTTGTTTCCCTGTAGGTTAAACCTATAGATATTTTACTTCCAAAAGTATCACCTCTTACAGTAGACTCATGATAAACTATATGAAACCTTTTGTGAATTAGAAAATAGTGGCCATTTCTCAAGACATTCTCCTTCCATCTGCTGTAAGATTGTTATCAATAATCTTTGATGTCTACACTGTGAATGGTGTCTCATCTTAGATATGTTTTGACCAGAATGCTCAACTTTACATTGTCCTAGCTCCTATTATTAGTTTGACATAGTGAATATGCTCCAGTGGGGTAATCCTACAAACATAGTAACCAACACATAAACATTGACGAATGTTCTTCTTTTTCAGCTAGCACTTTGGTAAGCAACATATTATTTATTGCTTTACACAAATAAAAGGAGATGACAAAAGGAATTTCTAAGATTTTAAAATGAAGGTCTTTATTAGGTACCCTGGGTATTGAATGCTTTATAATTAGCATACCTACAATAACAAAGCAGTCAAAAGTTTAAAGAGAATTTTCATCAATTAACCAAAAGCTTCTGTGAACATACTTGCATTAATAGGTTTATAAAAGCTTTTTAGATGCAGTTTCCATTGTCCAATCAAGTTGCAATTACCACTGACTGTGTTCAATGATAATTACCGCTTTTATGGTAACTCTCTCTGGTGAAACTGTAATTGGATTAAACCAGAAAAACAGCTATTAATCACTGACTTTCTGCCATCATTACACCATATTGCTATAGTTTCATTTATATTTTACTGCAGTACAATTATACCTCTTGAATTATCTCTTCAGAAGGTAACGTGTTTCTTAAATTTGATGTTACACAAAAAAGGTAGACTCTGGCAAAGTTGTAGAGCAGGTTTAGTTAATATTCTGCATCCATTCACCTATTTTCTCTGCTTTTTCTCCTTTTGTGTGATCCTTTACTATATTTCATGTTATTAAAATGATGGGAATTTAATACAACGATTCAAACTATGCCCCCAGTGATTTCTGTTGAAGGATGTCTGGATTGTTTCAATTTTTTTGTCATTATGAATAAAGCTGCTATGAACATTGTGTAAAGATGCTTGCATTAATATAAATCTTCATTGCTCTGGGATAAATGCCCTGAAGTGCAATTGCTACTTTACATAATGTTACATGTTTAGTTTTTTAAAGGAACTGCCAAACTGTTTATCAGAGTGGTTATATTTTGTACATTTCCATCAGAAGTATAAGACAGATCCAGTTTCTCTGAATTCTCTCTAGCATTTGTTGCCTTCACAATTCTTTAGTGCAGCCATCTTGATAGATGTGTAGTGATATCTCATTGTGGTTTTAACTTGCATTTCCCTAATGATTAATAATATTGAATATCTCTTCATGTGTCTTTTTGTCATTTGAATATCCTCTTCAGTAAAATATCTCTTCATATGTTTTGTTCATTTTCTGATTGATCTGCTTGCTTTTTTGTTTACTGAGTTTTGAGAATAATTTATATATTATACATACAAATCCTTTGTCAGATATGTGGTTTGTATTTTTTTCCATTCTTTAGCTTTAATTTTAGCCTTTCAACATAGTTCTTCATAGAAAAGTAGATTTTAACTTTAATGAAGTTCAACTTGTTCATTTGTTTCTTATATGAATCATGCTTTGGTGTCTAAGAACTTTGTGTTTAGCTTAGGATCTCAAAGATTTTCTCCTGTGATTTTTTTCTAATGTTTAGTAGTTTTGCATTTAAAACCATCAGTTATATTTTGTATAAGATGAAAGACTGAGGTTCCTTTTTTTTTTATCCTGTGGATGTTCAATTGCTCTAGGATCATATTCTGTAAAAGCTATGTTTTCTTCATTTCACTGTATTTGCACCTTTATAAAAGTTTAAAAAATATAACAGTTGTCCATCCTTATGTGGACTATTTTTGGATGATTTCTTTTGTTTATTGATGTGTCTATTTCTCCATGAACAATGCACACTAGTCATTGTTATTGCTGTAATGTCTTGAAATGGGTAAGAGGAAGATAATAGGAAAATTACAGTAACAGGATCTCAACCGCTTTTTTTCTTCAGTTGTTTTATCTCTTCTAGTTCCTTTGAATTTCCATGTAAATTATTGCATAAGCTTATTCATAGCCATAAAATATCTGGCTGGGATTTTTATAGGAATCATTTCATATGTGTATTTCAATTTAGGAAGCATTGGATCTACAAGAGAAACCCAAAATAGGGAAGTTTGTTTATTAACAATTATGTATTTATTCTTGCAAGTTAAAACTTTAATCACTCTCAAAGTACTCTCCATTTGATGCAATACACCTATCTAGATGCTTTTTCCACTGCTCAAAACAGTTTTTGAACTCATTGATTGTTATGCCTTTTAGTGCCTCTGCCATTTTTATTTCACCTCTTCCACATAGGCAGAAAGTTTCTCCTTTGAGGATTTTTTCATGGGCCAAACAACAACAACAAAGTCACTCAGGGAGAGATCTGGTGAATAGGGAGGCTGGGGCATGAGGGTCACTCTGTTTTTAGTCAAAAACTACTGAAAAATAAGTACCACGTGAACAGGTGCACCCTCAAATCACCCATTGTGAAATGGGCAGTCACGTTAAGAGAATCTCCAAAAATGTTCACTGAAGCCAAACACAACCTCTCACGACAAGGCTAGCTGGTACACTGATGCTGATAGATTCCTAGAACCCTAAGTGAGGGACACCTGTTCCACAAGAGGCCTGCTCTCCATCAAAATATAATTTGGGGGTTTTTTGGGTCACCCCTCATATACTATGTCAAGTCTTCCAATCCATGATCACAGTATATGTCTCCATTTATTTAAATATCCTTTGATTACTTTCATCAGGTTTTTTTTAGATTTTATTATAAAAGTATGTACGGGTTTTGAATGATTTATATCTACAATATCTCTTTATTTTTGACTGATTATAAATAGTATTGTATTTTCAACTGTCATGTTCTCATATTCATCAACAGTGTATAGAAACAAAATTGATTTGGTTGCTTTTTTTAATAATCAATTTTTTTTATTATGATGTTGTGGGGTACAGTTAAGGGTTAGGTATACAAATACGTTTCATTCGGGCACCCTATTGATTAAAGGTGCTTCCCCATCCCCAGATAGATATTTGCCCGTTAAACCCATCTCCCCCCCCCCATAGTTTCCCACTACTGACAGTCATTTTCTTATAGTATTAGATTGGATGTTCAAGGTCCATGATATGAGTGAAAACATGTGATCCTCGGAACTTTGTTTTTGTGAGAGGTCACTCAGAATTATAGACTCTAGTTCCATCCAGGTTGCTGCAAAATTCATGATTTTGTTCCTTTTTATGGCTGCATAGTATTCCATCATGTATATGTACCACATTTTTTTAATCCAATCCTCTTTTGATGGGCAGCATGGTTGCTTCCAGGTTCTGAGATACCACCTAACTCCAGTCAGAATGGCAATTATCAACAACTCAAAAAATAACAGCTGTTGGAGACTGTTTTTTACATCCACTGAACATTTTATTTTAGAAATGTATTGTTTCCATCCTAAAATTTTCATCTGATTCCTGTAAATATCTCTTATTATTTATTTATTTAGTATTTTGTTTTAGAGCTGTGGGGTACAAGTGGGGATTTACTACATAAGTAGGTTGCATGCAGGTGTAGTTTGGGCTTTCAGCTGGCCCTCTCTCCCCCAATAGTGGACCAGGTGCCCAGTGTGTTGCCACCTGCCCCCCTCTTTCCTCCCTCTCGCTCTCTTCTGGCAGTTTCTAATGTCTACTAATCTCACCTTTGTGCTAATGTGAGTAGTGTTCAGGGTCCACTTATGAGTGAGAATATGTGGTATTACGCTTTTTGCTTCTGTGATAGTTCACTTAGTATGATGGTCTCCAATTTCATGCAAATTGTTGTGAAGGCCATGATTTTGTTCTTTATGGTTGCATAATATTCCATAGTGTATATGTTCCACATTTCCCTTATTCAGTCCACTTTCAATGATCATCTAGATTTGTTCCATGTCATTGCTATTGTGAATAGTGCAGCAATAAACATGTATATACATATGTATTTTTGGTAGAGCAATTTTTTATCTTCTGGGTATAATCCAGGAGAAAGATTGTGTAATCATATGGAAGCTCAATTTTTAGTTCTTTGAGAAATTGGCAAAATGCTTTCAATAGAGATTAAACTACCTTGCATTTCCCCCAGCAGTGTAAAAGTGTCTCCTTTTCTCCACAGTTGTGCCAGCACTTGTTTTTTGATTCATGAATGATAGTCATCCTTACCAGTGTTAAGTGATATCTCATTATAGTTTTGATTTGTATTTCTCTGATGATTAGTGAGGCTGTCTTTTTTAATGTGCTCATTGGCTGCTTGTATGTTACCCTTTAAGATATGTCTGTTCATGTACTTTGCCTACTTTTTAATTTTTTTTTTTTTTTTTTTTTTTGCTTTCAATTGAGTTCCTTGTAGATCCTGCATGTTAGGCCTTTATCAGATGTAAACATTTTGCAAATAGTTTTTTACCCATTCTGTCAGTTGTCTCTTTACTCTCCTGATGTTTCATTTTACTGTGCAAAACTTTTCAGTTTGATAAGTTCTCACCTGTCTATCTTAGCTTTTATTACAATTGCTTTTTGGACCGGACCATGAATTTGTTGCCTTCTCTGATATCCAGTAGGGTGTTCTCTATATTTTCTTCTAAGATTCTTATAGTTTGAGGTTCTATGTTTAAGTCCTTGAACTATTTTGCGTTGATTTTTATATATGGTGAAATGTAGAGGTTCAGCTTCTTTGTTCTGCAAGTGGCTGGCCAGTCTTTGAGTAAATACGGTTTCCTTTTCCCAATGTTTGTTACTGATGATTTTGTCAAAGATATGTTGGTTGAGGGGTTGTGTTTTTATTTTCAGGTTCTCTATCTCTTGTTCCACTGGACTATGTGCCTATTCCTGAACCAATACCATTCTGTCTTGGTTACTGCAGCCTTTTAATATAGTTTAAAATATGGAAGTGTGATACCTCCCGCTTTGTTCCTTTTGCTGAGGACTGCTTTGGCTATTCAAGCTTTTTTGGCTTCCATAGGAAATTCTGTATTGTCTTTTCTAGGTCTGTGAAAAGTTATGTTGGTAATTTGATAGTTATTGCATTCAATCTGTAGATTGCTTTGGGTAGGATGGACATCTTGAAGATATTATTTCTTCCAATTAATGAGTATGATATGTGTTTTTCCATTTGTTTGTATCATCTTTGATTTCTTTGAACAATCCTTTGTAGTTCTCATTGTAAAGTCTTTCACTTCTTTGATTAGTTGGAAGCCATATTGTGTGTGTGTGTGTGTGTATGTGCGCCTAATGTAAATTGAATTTTTTTTTTAATTTGGTTATCAGCCAAATTACAAAATACAAGTGTCTTTTGCACATTGATTTTGTATCCTGACACTTTACCAAAGTTTTTTTTCAGTGAGAGAAAGTTTTTGACAGACTTTCTAGGATTTTATAGGTATAGAATCAAATCATCTGCTAAAAAGGATAATTCAATTTCCTCTTTTCCTATTTGGTTACCCCTTATTTCCTTCTCCTTCCTGATGCTCTGGCTAGGACTTCCACTACTGTGTTAAATAGGAGAGGTTAGAGTGAGCATCCTTGTGTTCTTCTAGTTCTCAGGGGGAATACTTTCAGCTTTTGTGGATAAAGTAAAATGTTGGCTGCAGGTTTGTCATAGATAGCTGTTATTGTTTTGAGATATGTTCCTCTGATGCCTGGTGCTGGAGAGTTTTTATCAAGAATGGATGTTAGATTTTATCAAATGCTTTTCTGCATCTGAGATAATCATGTAGTTATTTGTTTTCTACCTTTTGACATGCTGAATTATGTTTATGATCTTGTGAATACTGAACAAGCCCTGTATTTTGAAAATGAAGCTTGCCTGGTCATAGTGAATGACGCTCAAAATGTGTTGTTAGATATGATTTGATAGAATCTTGTTGAAAATTTTTATGTTTATGTTCATCAGAGAAATTTTCATGTAATTTTCTTTCCTTGTTGGGTCTTTACCAGTTTTGGGTGTCAGGATGATATTGGCTTCATAAAATGAACTTGGAAGAATTTCTTCCTTCTCAATTGCCTGGAATATATTCAGTAAGATTTGCATCAACTCTCCCTTGCTTCCTTGCATGTTTTCCAGAATTTAGCAGAGAAACCCTGGTCCACGTTTTTGATTTTTTTTTTTTTTTTTTTGGCAGGGAGGTATGATATAACTGAGTTGATATCCTGGATTGTTATTGGTCTGTTTTGTGTTTCAATATCTTTATGTTTCGACCTTGAGAGGTTGTGTGATGCCAGAAAATCTTCCATTTTCTCTACATTTTTCTAGTTTATTTGCATACAGATGTTCATAGAAAATTCTGATATACTTTGAATTTCTTCAGGGTTAGTTGTGACATCACCATTTTCATTTCTAATTGTGCCTATTCAGACTTTGCCTTTCTTTATTAGTCAGTATGGCCAGGGGTCAATCTTATTTATCCTTTCAAAGAACCAGGGATTGTCTTGTTGATCCTTTCGATGATATTTTTGTGTTCTATTTCCTGAAATTGTTACTTTATCTTAGTATTCTAGATTTTTCAACTGAAATTAGGATTTCATTGTTCTTGCTCATCCAGCATCTTTAGGTATGATGTCAGACTGTTTACTTGTGATCTATTTTCTTGATATGAGTGTGCAATGCCATGAACTTCCCTTGCAACACTGATTTTACGGTATCCCACAGGTTTTGATGCATTGTGTATTTGTTTGCTTTTATTTACACTATTGTTTTTAGTTTTGTCTTGATTTCTATGTTGACCTAAAAGTCATTCAGCAGTATGTTATTTAGTTTTCATATCTTTGTGTGTTTTAGGGGGTTCTTGTTGGTGGTGATATTTATTCTTATTCCACTGTGATCTGAGAATATGTTTGGTATTATGTCACACTTGATTTATGCCCAATAATTTGAATAATCTCAGAGTATGATCCATGTGCTGATGAGTAGAATGTATACTCTGTAGTTGCTGGGTGAAATGTTCTGTAAATTTGTATTAGGTCCAATCAGTAGAGTGTCAAGTTAAGCTTCCAGAACTCTTTGTAGTTTTTTTGCCTCAGTGATCAGTCTGTGGCTCTTAATGGAGTTTAAACTCACTGAATATGATTGTGTGAGTTTCTCTGTCCTCTCTTAGTTTACATAGCAACTGTTTTATAAAATTGGATGCTCCTGTTGTGTGCATACATATCTAAGATGGATATTTATTGCTGGTGGTCTAAGACTTTTATCATTACGTACTGTCCTTCCGTATTCTTTTTAACTTTTAATAGTTTAAAATCTGTTTTGCTTGATATAAAAATAACTACCCTTGGGATAACCTCCTTGGGTCCTCTCCCACTGTGAGGGCTTTTCTTTCCTCTCAATAAATCCTGCTTTCTCAAACAAACAACAAAACAAAAAAAACATCTCTGCTCTTTTTTATTTTCCATTTGCCCAGAAGGTCATTTTACAGTCCTTTGCCTGACTTGAGCCTGTTGTACCCCTTGCAGTGAGATGGGTTTCCTGGAGGCAACAGAATATTGAATCATGTTTCTTTATCCAGTTTACTACTCTGTGCCTTATTAGTGGCACATTGTTAATTCACGTTCAAGTTAACTGTTGAATAATTAGTGATATGTGTAGATTTATCCCTTTCATAAAACTCTTGAGGTTGTTTTGCTTCCTTTATTTTTTATTTTAATTCTTAGATTTTTGTGGATGATATTTATGGTTTTTTTTTTACTCTGTGCTTGCCTGTATTCTTGCAATGGGTAGAACTGTTTTTTTTGTTTCTGTGTTCTAAACATTCTTAAGCCCCTCCTGGGGGACTGTCTGGAGGCTGTGTATTTTTTAGAAATTAGACGTCTGGGAAGTATTTAAATTCTCCAACACTGATGAAGCTTAGCTTGGTGGGGCAAGAAATTTTTGGCTGGAATTGCTTATCTCTGAGAATGTTAAAGATGGGACTCTAGTCCCTTCTGACATGCTGGGTTTCTGCTGAGAATCATGAGTCTTCCCAAGTAGATGGTCTGACTTTTCTCTCTAGCTGCCTTCAATATATATATATTCATGCTTTCTTTGTGTAAATGAATTACTTTGTGTTTTGGAGATAGTCTTCTCATGTAATACCTTGCAGGGATTCTCTGAAACTTTTTGCATTTGGGCAGTCGCCACTCTAGCAAGTTGTGGGAAATTTTCTTAGATGACCTCATCATGATGTTCTCAGGTTCCCCTGTTGTTTTGGAGATTCCAATCAACTGCTAATTTGGTTTCTTAGCATAGTCCCACACCTCTCATAGACTTTGTTCATTCTTTTTTAGCCTTTTCTCCTTGTTTTTATATATCTGGGTTAGTTCAATATTTTTATTTTTAAGCTCTGAGATTCTTTCCTCTGCTTGATCAATTTTGCTACCTAGGCCTGTTATTGTACTTTGAAATTTCAGAAGATAATTCTTCATTTCCAGGATTTCAGAATGAAATTTTTTCACATTGTCCAGCTCAGTTTTTACTTCTTGCATGACTTTTGTTACCTGGATAATCTTTGCTTCCAACTTGTGGTAGGTTTTCCTTGACTGTTTTCGCCATCCATTGTCTGAATTGTGTGTCTGTCATCAGGGACAGTTTGTTCGGGGTGGCATCCATTCTATGGGGACTGGGAGCTGCTTTTGTAGGTGGTGCTTCTTTTTGAGCTTACCCTGTGTTTTTCTCACTGGTTCTTCCTCACTTATGAGGAACAATTATTCTCTTTTTATAATTATTCTTTAGTTTTGCTATTTTGTAACTAGATATCATCTTGCTGCCATAGGGTCATTTCTGCCTTTCAAGATAGTTCACACAATGAGGGAAAGAACAACATTTACTTCTGCTCTGCCACTCTTGCTGGGCAGTACTCTAAACTCAAAGTAACTTTCTGTTGTAGAGTTTTTCTCATTGTCAGGCTGACCAGACTGCTTTCTGACCGCTGTTCCAAAGTTCTATGTGGAGATCAGGGAGAGTGATGGATCTGACAGCTGAGAACACTGCATGAGTTTTGGAAGCATTGGCAGCCCAGAAACATATCCACCACAATACAGGACCTCTAGGTGCATGCCATGACTTCAACTCCACCTCTGCCATTAAAGACTGTACTCAGCACTTAAAACAATAGGTCCCTGCTGTGACAGGACCCACCCTTTGGAGGAATGAAGATGGCAGGTAAATTTTCCTGGTCTGGGAGGCTGGGTGCCAGACACTAGCAGCAAGCACCAAGTGAGAGTCATTGCCAGGTAAGCATTCCCAGTCACTGGCAGGTGAGCATTCCCAGCCTAGGAGTTAGCCCCCAGGCACCACTGGTGGGAATGCACTCTTAGGGTTTCACAGGTACAGATTTTCTGAGCCTAGGTAGGTTTCTAGCTCCATGTGGGCTACAGCAGCTCACTGCTATACCCTAACCAGGTCTCTTCCCTTGTGGATCCTTAGACCCATGCATGACTGAGAGGAAGGAAACTGCCTCAGATTGTGTTAAGAGCACTCATCCCCTCTTGTGTGCAAGGCACGACTGCAAATCTTATGCAAGCCTGATGTCCAGTGGGAATAGGGGCCCCCAACTCCAACGTCAGCCAGCCAGACTCTCTTGCCTTGGTCTCTTTGCATTCCAAGAGTCTTCTACAGGAGGCAGGTGCTCCCTCTCTCCAAAAAAGCTTAAGTTTCCCGAGTTTTCCTGCTGCTGGGTTTGTACTTACTGGTTTGTTCAGCAATAGAGATGCAGGTCATCTACTCCCTAGTGGACATCTTCCATTTTATTTTTTAATGAGACTTTTTGTTTTTCAACTTATTTCAAGTATTCTCACAATTGCTCACCAAATCATTGTAGTTATTGCTGATTTAAAATTTTTTTTAACGCTAACATTTAAAGCTGTCATCTTAGTGCTGGCATCTATTGTATCTTTCATTAAGCTTCAGAACTTCCTTGTTATTAGTATGATGATGATGAATGATTTACTATTGAGATCTGGATACTTGGGGTATTAAGTTATGATACTATACTTCATTGTTAAACTTGTTTTTGCTGGTCTTCTAATATTGCTCAGACACTTGTGGGTAGGAGTGAGGACACTACCTCTTTACTACCATATCAGAATAAAGATTCACATTTCCAACTTGTTCTCTGTTGACATTTAAGAAGGGAGACCTTTTGCTACCCCGGATTGGGGATGAAAGTTATTCTTCCTACTTGGTCTCCACTGAAACCATGCTGAGGGGAAAGCAGTTTTATTATTTGGTGGAATAAAAGTTTTCATTCCCTGCTCTCTACTCAATCTTCTCTAACACCATCCTGGCAGTGAAGTAAGGGCACCTCACTACAGCTTATCAAGTTTGAAATTTTGGACTCCCCACGCTGACCTTGCTGGCTAATGGGAGTAGGACCAAGCTTTTTCTGTATTGTTTAGCTGGAGTAGAGCAGTTATTATCTTAAAGTTTGATGTCTTTATAAGCTTCTCCTTTCCTAATTCTTTGGCTAGAGAAGGAAGGTTTTTATTGTTTGTTTTGGTCACTGCTCATTGCCATTTTGGTGTTACCAGCTTATCTGGGTTATATGAGGCAAACAGAAAACCTATGGAACTCACAGCTATGTCATTCTTTGTGACCTAATGCCCCTAGATGATCTGCTTTTTTTTTTCCTTCACTTTTTGTAGTCTTCTTAAGTTCGTTCTTTCTTTCTTTCTTTCTTTCTTTCTTTCTTTCTTTCTTTCTTTCTTTCTTTCTTTCTCTCTCTCTCTCTCTCTCTCTCTCTCTCTCTCTCTCTCTCTCTCTCTCCTTTCTTTCTTTTTTTGGATTTGGAGTCTCATTTTGTTATCTAGGCTGGAGTGCAGTGGCATACTCACAGCCACTGTAGCCTCAACCTGCTGGGCTCAGTCTATCTTTCTGCCTCATCCTTTCAAGTAGCTGGGACTACAGGTGCACACCACCACACTTGGCTTATTTTTTTTTTGGTTTATTGTAGTGATGAAGTATTACCAAGTTGCTCAGGCTGGTCTCAAGCCCCTGGGCTCAGGAAATCCTCTCACCTCTGCCTTCCAGAGTGCTGGGATTACAGGCATGAGCCACCACACCTGACCAAGTTTGCTTTGTTTTAATGTCCAGGTTTTTTTAGCTGTACTCAGTCAGAGGAATAAAATAAAGTATGTCTAATATATCTTCCAAAAGTTAAATTATACTAAATTTGCATAAAATTGAACTACTCTAAACCATTAAGCTGGCATTTCTTCTGCTATGGGAGTGCAGCACTTTAGTCATTTAATATTGTAAAGTCTAGATTAGAAACTGTTAGGTATAGAAACAAGAGATTGGATTTACTGTGCCATTTGTAAACACAAGCTAAAGATCAAATCTTTGCCATTGTCTGAGTAAAATGGGACAACTGCATCATTGTTTAGAAAAAGAAATGTAATGGTGACTTTTCCTCATTATGTTAACCTTCAAATCTCTGTGCATTATTTTGAAATGTCAAAATATGGAACTTAATTATGACACAAAAATATAATTAAACTGTGTTAACAATGTTTGAAAATCATTTTATTTTACTGATGATCACATCTGTCGTTGGCCGTGACAAACCATTTCCATTTTCTTTGAGCTCTCTTTGCTCATCTCCCTCTCCAAGTTGATGATCTCATAACTTAACTAAGTAGAGGTTGTCAAGTGCAAATACATCAACTTCCTTTTTCATACTCTCAGCAACTTTCTGCCTTCACCTACTCTCTCTGGCCTTCCTGATGACTCTAAAGTAAAGCAGTTTAAGTGCCTGCCTCTAGACAAAATTGCCTCTAGACAAAATTCTAAGTTTGAATCCTCGCTCTGTTATCTACATGCTGAGTGATTTTAGGCAATTTCTTTTAACAAGTCTAAGCTTCAGTTTTCTGATTTGAAAAATGAAGATAGTAATTGTGCTTAGCTGTGACAGTCATAAAAGTGAGCAGCTGTAACAACCCTACAAGAGCAGGATTTGGGTCTCACATCAAGAAAATAAAAATTGTTCAGTGGAAAGCAGTATATTTTGCTAACAGTTCCCAGCTATAATATTCTCCAAAATCTTTCTCAGATTTTTTTAGGTGTGGCCACATTTTGTGTGTGTGCGTGTGGGCAGCCTTCAGCCATAATTAAGTAGGTTATAAAAGCCGGACTTGGTGGCTCAGCCTGTAATCCCGTGCTTTGGGTGGCTGAGGTGAGTGGTTTGCCTGAGACTGCGGGTTTGAGACCCACCTGGGCAACTTGGCGAGACCTCATCTCTACAATAAATCAAAAAATCAACCGGGCATGTTAGTACGTGCCTATAATTCCAGCTACTCAGAAGGCTGAGTAGAAGGATCTCCAGAACCTAGCAGGTCGAGGTTGCAGTGGCCGGGAACAGCCACTGCACTCCAGTCTGGGCGACAGAGTGAGACTCCAACTCAAAAAAATTAAATTAAGTTAAATTAAATTATTTTTAAAAGTA